>NC_056729.1:263749024-263985857 GCF_019279795.1 Protopterus annectens
TTAATGTCAATTCAAGTTGTTAGCCCTCTATTTTTGAGGAGTGCACTAGTTTTTATTTACTCAGTGTGTTTCATGAGGGTTTCAATGCGGTCTTGTAGACTTTAAAGAACATGTGACAACTTTGTTTTTAGTATATATAGATGTTCTGACTGTGTGACGCTGTTTCCGTTTCTGAGGACGTTGGTAGTGTTACTGACGAAAAGCCTGTGTGTTGTGCTTAAATGAAATATACGTAATTGGATTTTTATCGATTTGAGTGTTTTATTTTTCATCTACAGAATGGTCTGTTGGGTTTTGGAGCGTATCCACCTTTTCGTTTTTTCTATTTTTAAAAATGTAGCACTGATTTTAAATTCTACATTCTGTAAACTAGCAAAACATCATTTAGTATTTATGAATGCTTTTCTGCCTCTGTCTGTATCAAGATATTATTTATGCATTGCAGCACTTTATTACCAAAATTCAAAGGTCTTAACAATGTTTGCTAAACAAAACAATGACACAAAAAAAAAAATTCAACTGCAAGATCTTTAACAGTAAACCCTTTATTCTGTGAATTAACTTGACTGTCATTTCTGGAATACCCTACACAACATGTGCTTCCAGAATGGTAAATGCGTACTGCTACTTTTTTTTTTTTTTATTGGCCAGTCTCAGCATGTCTTAACTTATCTGAGAAAAAAATAATGTTTCTGAAAATGTGGTAACTTGACTCCCTGCACTTCAGCTGCGACACCTAAACTGGAATTTGCGACACCTAAACTGGAATGTACTTTATCTTTAACCCATAAATCAGTGTGTTCCTGTCGTAACCAGTTCTTCAACTTCTGTACATTTGCACAATCTACTATGCACAAATTCTTACAAGTGTCATCTGTGTGCATTGCTGTATGTTGTGCAGTATTTTTATTTTTCCATAAAATCTTGTTACTGAAGTCTAAAACAGCATGCAACTCTGCAGACATGTCCATATCTAGTGTGAAGGCTGCCAGCCTAGCTAGACAGAATTTTGTAGATAACTCTATGTCATTGTAAATATTAATATAATCCACAGGCTAGTTTTTACAAATATAAGAAAACTAAGAAAACTGTGTTATATGCTGAACTTTAAAGATGTAACCACATTGCATCCTGCTGGAAGAAAGCTGTTAAGTAAAGAATTACCACTGTGTTTGATCTTAAGCTCGGAGACAAGATGTCTGGACCAGCAAATTCGTTCTATTGTTTTAAGGAAGAGATAATTGCTAGATTTTACATATAAAAGTGTCTTTTATTGCTATGGCTTTCTGGCCAGGTACAGCTTACAAAGAAATGTAAATTTTGTGTTTCTGTTAGCCTGGGAACTAAAGGAGAAGTGATAAAAATGATGTAATGTGAAATGACACAGCAGTACTGGGTGTAAGACTTTCTCAGAGAGAAAGACTGAGCATTTTGAATTTTGTCTGAAGCTGAAAACAACTCACCAGCACTTTGCCTTGTAAGTAAAGTTATTTAGGACATAGTTTCTCTTACAGTTAGATAAGAGTTTAGCCATATTAGTCTAGCTGTTTTCTATATTTATGTCAGACTATCCTACAATATTGTTTTAAAGTTCCTGTAATTTCTGAACTCTTGATTAGCACTGTGTTGAACTGATGAGATTTGTCTTGTGTTCTTATTTATTATTAAATATTTTTAAACCTTTCAACTGTGGCTGTTTTGTGTAGAGATAATTTAAGCTCTTAGAGTACATTGCATGCATTTGGTGATACTGTCCAAGCCATTCCAACAGTCGTGCTGTTCGGCACACTTACTATATGGATAGCAGTAATATTACACAGTGAAATTGGTCAACCTTTGGGAAGGGCCTTATGGTAGCTGATAACAGTGGTTGGTGGTAGTTGGTAATACCTTATAGTCTGGGCAGAAAGGGGGCATAGCTAGAGAAACTGTGCCACCCTTCCTCAGGAGTATCTGTGTGTGTGTGTATCTAAATCAAATCTTAAAGTGTGTGTGTGTGTGTGTGTGTGTGTGTGTGTGTGTGTGTGTGTGTGTGTGTGTGTGTGTGTGTGTCAGCTACTTGGGCAGGGAAACAAAGCACTGGTCGGACAGAGAGGGTGCTGGAGGTTTTAGCTTGACCACAAGGCTGAGATCTGGACCCTATAGCTGTGCCAGTGGGGAGTCTTATTGGGGATCTGGAGAGAAAGGGAGAAACCAGCCCCAGACTAACTGTGATCTCTGTGTGCTCTTAAGGGAAACTGTACTTTACTGTGTGTGTACTTGTTATCCCCAATATACATGCCCCTCACTGGTGTTAGTGGTGAGGATTGAGGCTCCTTGATTACTGGGCCAGTGCGTAGACTTCACACCTAGTACAGAACTATTCACTGCTTTAACCTCTGACCATTCAAATCTTGACATAGCTGCATTTGTGTCTTGCAGCAGAGGTCTATTTGTAGCTGAAACTGACATGTCTGTATTAATCAGTATATTATTCCAGAATTTCTTTTCTGTAAACAATGACATATTGTCATTTCTTTTAACCTTAAACAATGACAGATAAATGATCTGGTTTGGTGCTGAACTGCTGCACCCTTTATAGATAAGCTGAAAATCCTTTTTTACAGAACTAGCAACAACACTGACTTGAGCTATAGAATGTTTTTCTTCTTTATTTTGCCCTGAAGTATGTACATTATTTATGATGGTGTTTACTTTATCAAACTGATTAAAATATGCACTCTGATTCCTATTATACACCCTCAATGCAATATTTACACTGGCTTCTGAAAACATTAGAATTTAATACATTCTGAACATCTGTATTTGAAATAAAATGAGTTTTAGACATTGCAAATGTTTGCTTTGTGTTTGGTATGGAAATCTGCATGTTACATACACTGACTGTTTAAATCTGTGTCAGCAATACTGCGACTTAACTCTGTATCATGAATTACATGTGCTGTAGCATTTATAGCAATTTCTGAAGACTAAACAGGAATTTGCGTTATTTAAGTTGGAAGGCATACTGTTAAAAGCCGACTCATTCTGAGAATCTGTTGCAGTCTGCTTCTGAGATTCAACCCTTTTGCATCTAGAAAGATTTAACATTCCTGGGCTAGTAATGTTGAAATGTAAATGAACATTTCTGGAATATAATTTTTTAGACTGCTTTACCCAATGTTTAACTTTAAATCACACATTTACTGGTGTCTTTACTGTAGAAGTACTGTTTGACATACTTATACCATTTCCATTTACTGATGTATTTAAACTTTTGTGAGATTTACTGTCTTTCCTGAGCTAGAAAATGCATAATAAAAATTAATGCTCACATAAGGAAAGTTGAAGTTGTTTTAAGAAAGTGGCCTGGTATCTTGCAGCTTTAAACGTTTTCTACTTCTTGGCTGTGTGATGTCACACTGCAAACATGAAAGTCTGTTGTCTACTTTGGAGATTAAGTTTTTTGCTACACTACTATTAACTGAATAATGTCTTTTACAGTGGTATCTTGGAGAGTCTGAAGTTCTTTGAGACTTTACCATATATTTTCTGAAGTAATATACACTGTTGTTCTGCTGAAGATCTTTAAGACTTTATGTAAAATTTCTGGAGTAATGTTTTATATGAACACTGCTGCTTTGGTGAAGTTCTTTGAGACTGTACTACAAACTTTCTGAAATAGTGTTCTGAATGAACACTGCTGCTTTGTAGGATACACGTAGTCTGACTGCTGATGTTTAACATAGTTAAGTCACACTATTGCTAATACAGACGTAAATGCAGTCAGTGTAAGCAACATGCAGATTTCCATACCAAAGGGCAAAGCAAATAATTGCAACTTCTTAAGTTCATGTGGGGTTTTGGGACTTACTTTAAATATTGTCCCCCACCCCCAATCGATAGTGGCTCACCATTATAAGAATTGATATGACTGTAGGATACTAGTATGAGCTGGATATAACTGGAAGGAGAGTGGAATAAATATCTTTATCTGTTAATTATCCAAAACTGTGCTGAACAGGTGCCAGTCTCTCTTTTATGTGCCAAGTCTTGTACCTTTCACAATAAAATCCGCAAACACTGTAGTTTGGTTAAGAATACTTTATTATGTGCAGGGGAGTAGATGTCAAAAATATCCGAATATTGTCTCCAATAATGGTGCAGATAAACTGAAGTAGCCTGTAGCACACATATTCATCATATTCCTTTCCTCCTGAATAGTATTAATTAATATTCTGGAATGCTGGATATCTGACCTGACTTCTGCGCTCATATTCGAGTGTATGCACTGAAATGACTTTCTGCATATCAGTCCAAACGAACTTAACTGTGCCTGAAGTATCTCCTAATATCAAAACCTTGTAAATTTCTACACTCTTCTTTAGTCTTTGTTCTCAAACCTTGTAAGATCTGTTTGTTCCAAAGTAATGCACACTCTGTTCTTATCAGTATTCTTGACTGAAGGTTATTTGCACTGATTGAAAGTGTATTCACTGAAACTGTACGTAAACTGTGAAGGCCTGCTTTAATATGGCTATACTTCTAGATTTATGCAAAGAGAACACTGTACTGTTGTACATTTAAATGATACTTTATCTTATATATATATATATATATATATATATATATATATATATATATGAGAGACACACACACACATCTGTGTGTGGGGACAGAAAGAGAGAGACACATGCACAACCCTGCATGTGGGGGAAGACAGAGACATACACACACACACACACACACACACACACACACACACACACACACACACACACACACACACAGTATCTACATCTGTTTATCTACATTGAGAGGGCTGACATAGGAAGAGTAAGATACTCGCATACACACACACAAATTTCAGTACAGTCCTAGTATGGACAAGCTGGCATTGTGTAGCTCTACAGGCATGGTATTAAGATGAGAAATGGTTGTAGAGGTCTGCCACTTCCTGTTACATAAATGTGGGTGGTATAATTATGCTCACCCCATTTATATTCCATTGTTCTTTAACTTTTTAACCTATAGCTTTTAATCCACATACTGGAATTAAGCAGCAAACAAACAAAAACTGAAATGATGTTACCTTTACTGTTCCCTTCAAAATTATTGCACATTGCTATCAGAGTATAGACCACGCAAAAGGGATAGGGAAATCCTAAAGGAAATACCTGCACTGGTCAAGTTTTTAACTGAATGTAGGACAGAAGATGTTAAAAAATGTTAACTAGTAGGACATATAAAATATTGCACACTAGCTATAGGAATCAATCAGAAGAGGAAAGAAAGATTGTGAATTATGTATTTAATCTCTCTTCCCAAATAAACAATGGGAGGACAAACTGTATGGCTCCAAATATGCAAAAAAGTCTAGATGATTTATGATTTTTGCCTGGAAGTATATCTGCATATATACTTTTAAACCCCAAGCAGACTCCAAAGAATTTTTCCTAAGATAAACACAAATGTCGACAGTATGATGGTGAAAAAGAGGTAACAGGGAACATATGTTTTGGGAATGCAATAAGTTGGCAGACTTTAAAAATTCCCAACCAAGTACTCTGTCAGGGATATTGAGTGAACAAATGAGTGTAATTAAAGAAATATTTTTTGAGCTAGGATTTACGATCTGAATTGTCAAGACATAGTAAGGCCTTAAGTTTAATTCTGGTGGCTGCCAAATAGCGTTAACACCTATAAGCATAAGCATAATACTGTTTTTAACACTATGTTAAAATCCATAAAAACTTACCATTGTCATGCCAAGGTTTTCTTTCATTGATGGATAAATGTCCTGCTTTTATTTGAAGCTGCAATGCTTCAAACTCCTTTGCAGTGTCTTCCCCTCGGTTATAGATGATATCCAGAAGTTTTCTCACTCTATTTCTTGGTCCAGGATCATACTTTGCATTCTCATAGTCATCTTTATTAATTACATCTTTCATTAAGCACTGGTCCAGAATGCTGTCTATGTGATCTGCTAGTTCATCTACAAGCTCACATCTGTTTTTTATTAGGGACTTCACAGCAGACATCCTTTAAAGAAAAGACAGCTTCTTAGTGCACAGCCAGAGTTTAAAATTACCCAACACATTGAGTAAAAGATGAAATAAAAGTCAACATTCAGCAATGAAAAATATATGCTGCCTAAATCAAATTGTGTATATACATATTACATATATACATGGATCTCTAGATATCTACATCTGCCCACCACATAAAGACCACCTGGACTATCCAGTTTGCCTAAACACAGAATTGGAAGGCCAGTATAATCTGTACTTTCAACTTTGCCGACAATCTAGTCATCCCCCACCTCAGACCACCATATCCATAGCATCCTATCTTACAAATCTTCACTTTTTAATTGCAGGGGAGGCTCTCCATAATCCATCTTCCTAATTGAATAATTTATCCTTTGCTTACCTAAGTCAAACAAATGGTTTTTCATGAATCATCTTTGGACAAATCAATGCCTTTATAAGGCAAAATAACCAAATGGCTCTAGACTTAGGCAGAACCAGCCAGAGGGTAGGGAATAAGGGGGTGGCAATTAAAGAATGTTTTCCATTGCACTGCAGGGTCTAGGGTAATTTATTTTCTTTATGTGCTCAACTTATCTACAGTACATGGAGTATGTAAGCAGGCAAATGTGCTTGTTCGTATTCCTTTGGATACTTACAATGCATTATTTTTTATGTACTGTATGTAAATAGATCGCCACTTGTAATATATACTACCCTTGAACAAGGGTCGATCCCATCTGTGTTTCCCTCAGTATTCCCCAACCGTGACATGTCAGCAGGTTTGCAAATGTCTAGCCCTCTCACAAGGACTGAACACAAGCTCCCAGATCATTAGTTTAACCTAGGTCACCAGCAAAGTGGCTTGCATCTAATACAGTGGTCTAGCTCTCCCACAAAGTAGTAATCCTGCTCAAAATGTACTCTGAGGAAGACCACTTCCTATACAGTAAACTCTCAGTTAACCGGAACTCAAGCAACCAGAAAAAAAATCAAAGAAATAAAGTACAGTATGAACAATTCAGTTTTTCATGTGTTGCACTTTATTTTCACCCCACAGAAACTACCTTGCGTTCAAAGAGTTTTAAAAAAGAAGATACAAATAAATTCCCTCTCCCCAACCTAAGAACAAGGCAAACCACTAAAATGTCAACACTCGCTCCATACCCACTCAGTCACTTTGCATCAGATTGCACATTCTCTTTCCAATCTCTCACACATACTCTTCATCTTTCATACATCTCTCCGATCTCTTGTACACTTTCACTTCTGCTTTCATGCATGCATTCACTCACTCTCTGATCTCTCTCACACACTACAGCTTTCATACATTTCTCTGATCTCTCACACACAGTTGTTTTTGCTTTCACTCACTCTCTCTCTCTGATCTCCCACACAAACTCTTCAGATTTCATGCATCTCTCCAATCTCTCACCTACAGTTGCTTCTGCTTTCATACAAGCATTCACTCACTCACTCTCTCTATTCAACTCATTCAATTCCAATCCAGTCAGTGTGCCACTGAAAGCCATTCTGCATGGCATGCTTTCTAGCAGAAATATAAGTTTAAAATATTATTATTCCAGACAGGCTTTTAACTACTGTATTCCAATATTAAAATCAAATCAATACAATGTTTATGGTATGGTATAGTATAGGTATGGTATGGTATAGTATAGGGTACACTATTTGCCAAGTCTATTTTTAATAGCAACTCTCAAGAAACCAGAATCTACCAATCCCCCTGGGTGCCGGTTAACTGAGAGTTTAATGTGGTCTGAATTGAGGTAAAGCTCAAACATTTCTCAACTAGGCTGTTACACCCCATGTCACTCCCCATTAAACTGAGCTGCTGCATACTACTCTTCGAAACAGTGGCCACCTGTTCTTGTACAGTACTAGACTTGTCTCTGATAGATGCTCCAACAATGGATTTACGGCTGACATTTCACTTCTGTAACATGCATAATCTCCCTCTTTTCTGTTAACATACAACTGTCAGGCTAAGTTCAAATGAAGGGTGAGCCATGCAGTATCCAGGCCAGTTCTAAGCAACTAACATATGACCTTGAGTCCCTGAATTACTTGCTCTGGTTCTAACACAACAGGAACTGCAAAACTTGAACGCATGCTTCCTGTGAGTCATATTATATGATGCACATGATTATTTCAGTTTGTTTAGCAGTACTACCTTCTATAATTAGCAAGCCTTAGGGTGCTGCTTCAGTTATGAAACAACTCTTGATATTTCGTTTTAATGGAGACAGTTCCTTTTGATGTTTGCAGTTTAACATATACTTGATACCTAAGCTCTGAGCACTTAACACTTTAGCCTTAACTTTTTAACACTGATTATTAAACTAGCTGATGAACTTAACTCATTGGCAGTAGCAAAAGGCTCTTTTTGCATAACCTTTCTCCCTGCTGCGAGACACACCAGATGACCAGGAAAGTCTTACTGTATCCCAATCAAATAATCACGGTTCTGTCCTAATGTAACTTTGTATGCATGCTGAATGCAACTATACCAACTACACTGAAATAAGTCCTACTTGACCATCAGCAACCTAACATGCTTACTATTGCAACTGCAACCAGCACTCAAACTACATTTGCCCTGCTGTACTGCCTTATCTGCATCTACTGCTTATACTCAAGTTCTATTTGCTTCTCCAACTATGGCTGTCATTAGAACTTAAAAGGTATTAATATTAGCTTGTGATTACAATAATGATAGTAACTGCCCACCCTTCCATATTAACTATAGGGTAAAAATATATTTGATTTCATTATGATACACATCTATACTTTTTTACTTGTCTATTCCTGATACAATACCATCTTTCCTAGTCATTAGTTTCTCATCACTGAAGTGTGTCTATCTATCCTCCACACTGTGCTTTTACAATATCTCTCTGTACTGCTGTCTTACGGCTCTCTCTTAACTGCCCTGCTCCCACTTTTCACATTTATCCAGCATTCTCACACTGGCTCTGTCAGTACACAAGTCTCCAGTATAAGAGCCGTGTTGTAAGGCCCAACCTCCCATCAAGGCTCATGAAATACTTACACTATCTATGATGTCACTTCCCCCTTACTTTCACATTAAGGAACTTAAACCATTTTTCCTACTCAAATCCTGAATTAGCATGTAAACCCCATCTTTTTGTGTGTATCATGTCTATATATATATATATACATACTGTACCTCACACTTAGAAATACAGCATCCTCCCTTGATGCAAACTCCCTAATTCACTTGTCTCCTCTTCTCAAAACTTTTGCTGATTAGCTTCTTCCCCCATCTTAATCTTGCCCCATTAGCTTGACAAGTCTGATTCGTAAGGCCATGGAGCGTATTATTATGGACCTCATAAACAAGGACATAGGCAATCTCCAAACACTGGACCCCACCCAGTTTGGATTCGTCAAGAGCAGATCTTGCCTGTTGAACCTGGATGACCTTTTTGAGATGGTCACCAAGGCACTGGAAGAGGAAAAGTCAGTACCCACAGCTTACCTTTACTTGGCCAAAGCCTTTGACACAATCCCCCAACTCTGGCATCATCGAAAAGCTAACAGAACTTGGTGTAAATCCCGATCTTATCAGGTGGGTGGTCAACTGGCTCACTTATAGGACCCACATGGTCAAAATAGGTGCCACTACCACCAATAGCAGACCTGTCGCTAGTGGTGTCCCCTAGGGATCTGTCCTAGGACCCCTATTGTTTGGCATCTACTTCTCAGAGGTCTAGGCAAAGACAAAAGACCTGTGGCTGACCAGTTTGACTAGTTTTGTGGACGACTGTTAGTTGGGTGCTGTCACTGACTCCCCAGATGATGTTAACATACTTCAAGAGGGTCTCACAGCAACAAATGACTGGTGCCAAAGACATGGCCTTAAGTTAAAGGCAAAAAAAATGTATCATCATACCATTTGGCAAAAACATGGCCCCTACTGATTATCACATTAGCTGCAACCCCCTAAGCACACAACCTGTGGTGAGAAACCTGGGTACACAAGTTGACAACAATCTCACATTTGACCATCATGTAAGCAGCAGTGGTCAGAATAGCCTTTTACTTGGTTCATCTCATAAGTAAAGGGATTGCATCCAGAAAAAGGAGGTTATTACCTCTCTGTACTCCTCCCTCATTAGGCCAATAATTGAGTACAATTCCCCGTTTGGTATGTACTCTACTGCACCAATTGGAAAGGCCACAGAAATACCTCACAAAGAGAATCCATGGCCTCCAACACCTGTCCTAAGTGGACAGGCTCAAATCACTATCACTCTACTCTGTATTGTATAGACTGCCCAGAGGTGACCTATGTCTTGCCTACAAGCCAATCTCAGACCCTGCTCTACTAGAGATGCTCATATCCGTAAGTCTAACTCCTCGCATAGTACCCGATCGAAAGGCTTAAATCTAATATTTGACATTAACAAACCTGGAGAGACAGGTTTGTCTAACAGAGGCTGCCCAGTCTCTGGAATAGACTCCCCATACAAGTCAGGCAAAGTACGTCGCTGACCCTCTTCAAGCGCAACCTTGATGAGTGGATGGGTAACCACAAATTTATCCCAGGGGTTCCACCTGTGTCCCTCAGTGACAGGGGCAACAGGTGCTAATTATGGTTTCTTTTTTGGGGATAAACTCTTGGCTAGGCTTATAAGGCCCCAGAGCCATTAGCCTAGTTATCTCCCATGACCCTATGATCCTATGATAACATTATTTGTTCTCTGTCTAACAAGCGCTTCCCCTATCAACTGCACCTCCCCAGTTCTTCAGTCAGCCCCTCCATCAGGTGTCAAATATTCATTCATACTTCTTCATTTGCAAGTGGGTGCTCAACACAGGCATTGGGGACAAGCATATTTAGGTAATCAGCATGTGATGTCATAACATGCATTGGTACCAAGCATGCATATCCTTGATGGGGAGACCTTTCAAGGAAGTTTATCAAACCCATGATTGAATACAAAGCCCCTTTTGGTATGTACAAATCAAGGTATATTGCTCAACAAGACTGGTCCCACAGATACTTTACCAAAAAAATCAAAGGCCTTAAATCCTTCAACAATCCTGACAGATTAGCACAACTCTCATTATAATCAGTAGCCTACAGGCTGCTCCAAGGTAACCCTCTCTCTTTGTAAAACCAGTCGCTCTACAAGCGCCCACATTAGGGACTTAAGTCTAAAATAAAATAAATAAATAAGACTTACAGGGGAGAGAGGTTCTTAACTTAATGTATTCCCTGCCTATGGAATAACTTACCACTACAGATAGAGCAAAGTACTGCTTTGACTTCTTTAAAGGTTAATCTTGATAAATCAGATGGGCAGAAAAAAGATTATACCAGGATTGTCATGTATAACCTTGCCTGACTTGGTAAGTATTAGATGCTCAAAAAGGAAGCACAAACTTTTAAGTGTGTCTACTTAAAGGTGAATATAGCCAGGCATGTTGTAGCGCTTGTGATCCCTTGCCTAGTATTGTTCCTGTGTTCATATGCAACAGTGACTGGCAGAAAAGATAATCTCAACTGTAGGAACCAAAGACCCTTTCAGAATACATACCTCTAATGCCTTAACCAAGCTAATCAGCTACAAATTATAACTGCTACTGCAGCTCAGACTTCTGCAACAAAGACATTTTTTCCTTGGCAAAAATGTCCTTTCATTCATATTTGAATTTTACACGGCTACTGTTACTAGAAATTCAAAACCTAACACATACAAACTACAAGTCGGACTTCATAAGCAGTACAATAAATCACAACCAAAGGATACGTATCAGAGCCCCTTACTAAAATATCATAAAAACATTCTAGTGCTTTGACTAAAGCCTTCATAGGATCTTTCCTCTTCAGTCATAAAATATGTAGTTGAAAAGTCCACTTCAGACAAGGTGCACTAAAATGAAGGGATCAATGAACCAAAGCAAAAATTTCAGCAGAATTATTTAAAAGAGAGGGCACTATGCTGTTAGAGATTTGAGCTCAACCTGTCTAATAATATAATCAAATGATGAGAAACAGATTCCAGTATCCTGATAAAGGGTGTGGGGGGGGACCAGTTATCTTAAAAGTGGGAAAAGACACTTCCAGCACTAGGTTATACAGGCCCATAGAAGTTTCAAGCCATTGTTGGAGGTGTGCTAGCAGTCAAATTAGCAAACTTCATATCAAAACTCATTCACTTTGAGCAAAGTGAATTTATAATGGTAGCTAGACCTTTGACAATATTATAAAACAAATAATAATCCTAGAGGAAGCAAGGATAAAGAAAAGCCCCTCTGCTGATTACAAGTCTGGATGCTGAAAAGGTACTTGAAAGTCTTTTGGGTGTGCTTGAGGAAACTTTTGAAAAAGTTTTAATTTCCAAACAAGTATATTGAAATGACTAATGTTATCCAAGGGTTCTAAGATATGAGGAATACTATCTTGAGGAGTTTCTCCCTTCATAGGAGTTCCAATCAACATCCTCTATGTCATCATTATCCTTTGCTTTATACTTAGAACTCATGGCCGTTCTAATAAAAACACTGGATTTAAAGGGATACAATTGTTTAGGAGGGCAAGAAACAACTGCCCTCTTCTCAAACAATTTCCTATTGCATGTGACAGAAACCGAATTCTCAGGTCTATTCCACTTTGTAGCTGAATTCCATGAATACATGGGATACAAGGTCATTAAACCAAAATCAAAGCCTTACTAATAAATTATGTCCCAACATACCCACTGTTCCTGATTTATCCTTTATATGGGGTTAAGTTAAAATAAAATATCTGTATATATGCCTTTCACACTTAAAAATGCAATTAGCTCAGCTAAGGCGGGGTGTAAAGAAGCTGTCTCAAAAATTCTGGAGAAACTTGTGAAGTGGAAAACAATGGAGATAAGTTTAGACCACAAGATACAAACAATAAAAATGCTTTTATAGTCTCATTAGTAATCTAGTAAGGCTAAGCTTTATTGGCCTCTCCAGATGAAAAAAAGCCTGAACTGACAATGAAAATAATTCTGGGATTTATTTTGGACAACAAGCTGGGTAGAATACCTTGGGAAAAGCTAAGAATGCCAAAATAACTTGATAGATTGATAGTCACAGCTTCAGTGAACGTACCAAATTAAGCGTGAAGAATATAATGCAGGCTGGAAGGAGATTCCACTAGAACAGAAAGGGGTGCCACGAAACTCAGGAAAACTGATATTATGGTCATATTGGGGCAGTACAAACATTGAGGATACCTTTCTAGATGGAGTGGTAAATATGCCTAAGAATGTTATAAAGGGGTGGGAAACTAATAATTGGTACTAGGAAGTTTTGCCTATAGACTTGGGATTGGCAAGATATGAAACACAAATAATACAGCAATAATATGATATAGTAGAAACAGTGATCTAGGGTTCTGAGAACAATTATGGAAAGGGGAAAAAAAAAACTTCCAGGGAGAAGACAAAGAGACAGTAACTTGCAAGAAGGAAAGAGGATAAGGATCCTTGGACAACAGACTAGATTTTCACATATAATTAGCAATAGAAGCCCAGCTAATATTGCTGATGCCCACAATCATTTTTCTAAGTGTGCATGAGGTGCAGAAATGTATGTGTAGACATTACTGAACAAAAATTTTAAACCTCTTGACTTATTTGCAAACCCTAGATATGCAATCATCTCTTCCCATGCTTCTCAGGATATCTCCTGGGCAAGCTTTATTTACCATTTTTGCTTGAACTCTTCAGATTTTTGTCTCACATGTATTGCTTTTTGTGCTTTACTGGTCAGTCTTTCAGGTCTGAATATATGTAATACTGACATTTGTAAGATGACTGATCCCTGGTCACCAGGAGATGTAATGTTTAATGCCGATACTGCAGACTGCAAATCTTTAATTCATTCACATATTTTAAGAGCATCCAGCAGCACAGTCTACGATTCAAGAGCAGCAATGCAGATTCTATTCTGGGTGTGCAATAGCTGCTCGATTCTTTGCCCTTGCACAGATATGTGGAGAGGTCATGGGAGTTCACCAGTGCTGTCTCTATATTTGTGGACATGGAGAAGGCACATAATCATGTAACCTGGAGTGTCTTGTGAGAAGTGCTACAGTAGTACTAGTTCCCAAGGACATTATTGCATGTCCGTTTGTCCCTGAATATAAGAAGTGAGGAATGTATCTGCCTTCTCAGAGTTGAGCTGAATATGTTCACAGTGGGCACTGGATTCTGCCAAGGGTGTGTCTTCTCTCTCTTCCCATTTGTAATTTTCATGACATGCCAGAAAGGAATAGTCAAGGCCTGAAAAAGGCACTGGAGAGAGATGTTGCTGAGTTTGAAACAGATGGGATGAAAATCATCACTTCTACATTGCTCATGGTTCTTTCCCACAGAAAACTGAATTACTCTTGCCAAACGAGGGGAAGACAGTTACCTCAGGTGCAAAAGTAACTTGGGAGTCTTGTTTATGAGTGATGGTGATGGGAGACTGAGGCACTGACCAGCAGACTGGTGCTTTGGCTGTAGGACCATATGCATGTCAGCAGAGTGTAGAAGGGAACAGAAGAATGAGCCACACTCTATATTGCTCGGTTTACTAAAAGTGTACATTCCCACCCTCATCTATGGTTATTAACTTTGAGTAATAACTAAAAGAACAAGATGACAGACACCTGCAACAGAAAGGGTGTTCCTTCACAGGGTAACTGGGATAAACCTCCATGATGGCATGAGGAACTTTGCAATCCATTGCAGCCTCAGATTCAGCCAATGTTACTCCATATTAAGAGAAGTCAGCCAAGGTGGGTTGGACACCTTGTAACGATGAACCTGGGGTGCCTCCAAAGGGAGATTTACTTTGGAAAAACTGAACGCCACCTTAAACAACGTATTTACGAACACATGTATGCAAGGTGAGTTGGACACCTTGTAACGATGAACCTGGGGTGCCTCCAAAGGGAGATTTACTTTGGAAAAACTGAACGCCACCTTAAACAACGTATTTACGAACACATGTATGCAATTTCCAGGGGAATAATGTCTAATGCTCTGGCAAAACACATAATTGAAAACAAAAATCATAATTTTTTGTTTAACGTGGTACAGAAAATAAAAATTAACCCTAGAGGTGGGCCATGGCATCTTAAATTGGAAGAATGCGAGTTACTATGGCAACTCAAAACAAATGCATATGCTCACCCAGGGATAAATGAGATGTGCTCCATTAAATGTTTATTGAAACAAAAAGCCCTTGCTAGGTGAAGTTATTTGAGACAATAGTACTGTAAACGATAATAATAATTTTGGACACTTGAACGAGAACAATTAAAACTTGGAATAAGAATAAAAATAGGTTGGTGAAATGAATTTGATTTGAGTAAATAAACAAATATAGTTTGCTGACTGGTATGTATGTACGTATATATATGTATGCATATATGTGTATATGTATATATATATATATATATATATATATATATATATATATATATGTATATATGTATGTATGTACATATAGGTGTGTATGTGTGTTTATGTGTATGTACATGTATATATGTTTTTGCATGTATTGGAAAAATGTATATAAATTTATTATATCCAAGTTATTTTTATAACTCGCTGAGTTTATAAAATATGAAATTGAAATTGGTTCTATTATTTAGCATAGATATTGTTTTCAAAACCTGAATGTAAGCATTTTTAATATGTGGTATATAATACGATGTTTTTAATTGTGAATGGCAGTTCTATGTTTGTATACATATTTTAGTACTGTATTTCACTTTAAAATAGTCAAAATTAAATTGCAACTGGTTTTAGTTAGGGCTGAAGGTAATTAACCAATTAACCAATTTAATCAAACAATTGTGTGATCCTGTGAGGGTATTTATACTCACAGTAGAGCTTACAACAACTTGTCTGAAGAAGTGTATGTATATTACTACACGAAAGCGCTAACAAGTTTTAGTAAAAAGATCTTGGATTTTATATCGGCTGCTGTGGTTTGTTGGATTCACCTTTTTGTTTTGTTGGTTCGTGAAACTTTTCGAAGTTTTTCTTTTTTCATGGCTGAAAGCGGTGGTTCTCAACAGTCGCAGTCTTTGTACTCTCCTAATCTTGATTCAAGTGGAGTTTCTAGCCGAGATGTAGATCCGATCGGTAACTTGACAGCCCTTATTCAGCAATTAACTCAGCGAGTAGATGACCTGGCGAAGCAAGTTAACAGTCGCTCCACAGAAGGTATGCCAGTGGTTCGACCTAAGCCGGGGGTGAGCTTTAATCCAGTACCGAATGGTTTAGTAGCGGAAAATAGAGACAATCTTGGGCTAGAGTCTTGTTCCAATTCAGAGCTTACAGGAACTACTCCACCAGCACAACAAGTAAGGCAAACTAGTCCAATAACTAACAGAAGAACTACACCAGTAGTGGCCGCTAACAACCAAGGCGAGGTTTATACACCTAACTCTATGCCACCAGTATTACACGAATTCATGAATACACCAACCAACGTTTTTAAAGTTCAAAGTGACAATAATGTAAGTGTTCAAGACAACCAACAAGAAACTACTAATGACATTGTTTTATGTTTAAAACAGTTTGATAGTTGCTTACTTAAATACAAGAAATTGCAACTAGAAATTCTATATTTTAAAGAATGTATTGATCTCAAAATAGTTCCGAAAGGACTTAGGCAGTGGAAGTATCCATCGGGTGTAATTAAGCACTCAGACTTCCACAAACATCTTATTTCATTCTTCAACCAACAAGGGCTAAATTTATTAGATCTATTAATAAATGAATATACGGAGCAAATGTCAGTACTTATACAACAATTGGAGACTTTAGAACAGGAAATTAGAGGAGACTCTAATTTTAACAGGTATGAATACGATTATGGCAGGATATTCTCAAGTATTGATTCGCTTCTTAGTAAAATCAGTGAAACAAAGAAGCGCAAAATTAATAGAGACAAAATAGCGTACGCAGATGGCAATGCGTACCCAGACCCGCCTCCTAACAGGGTCTTCAATGACTTTCATTCTCCGCCAGTGAGTGGCATAGAGCGAACCAATAATAACGCATCTTTAAACTTAACAAGTGGTTCTGAACCACCCAATGAACCATTGTTTCCTACTGCGACTGGAATTAATCAAACCAGACAGAGTGAACGCATTCAAAACCAAAATCAACAAAACCAACATAAACATCAGGAAGGTAACCAGACCAGTATGGAACATAACAACCAAAAGGATTTTCAACGCGTAGCCCCCAACACCAAGCGGAAGAATACGAACTGGTCGAAGAAGACCCAGAACAACAACAACAACAAAAAGATGTACAATCGACGCAGGAGGAAACAGGAACTTTACAAAATGAATGCCCTGCGATTATTTTGAGTGACAGTAATGATTTTCGTGTGTATAATTATACTTCTTTTGAGATTCCACACGATTTCGTCGAGTTGTTAGCAAAGGGTTTTAATTTTGTACTTCCACAAAAACCCGACATAGCTAGAGTTCTCTGTGATTTTAAATTATACATACGCAAACTTAATTTGAGAATGTTGCTGGGTGAAAACAACAATCTGCTAACTACAGAACGAGTGGCAAGTATATTTAATCCCCCACTAGACAATAACTTATTGTTATTTGAAAGGATTACCGAGGTCCATCTAAGAGCATTAAACAAAGAGTTCTTGCAGAATAAACATTTGGATTTGACAAATTATAACTTGATTGCTTTAGTAAGAGCACACAATATACGGGTAATGAAACCCGATAAAGGTGGTGGGGCTGTCCTTATGTACGAAGATGACTATGAAGCTAGGATGGAAGATATGCTGTCAACTAACAATTATAAGCAGGTCTCAAGAAATGAGTTAAATCAGTCATAACAAAAAGTTAAAGATTATTTGAGTGACCTGTTTATAGATGGCAGCATAAATACAGATTTATTTCAGTATTTAACTATGCCAGCTCCTATGATTCCAGTCATCTTCGGGGTTCCAAAGTTACATAAGGACATTCAGCCCCCCCCTTTTAGACCTATTATTGATGGACGTCAATCCATCACTTATTCGTGTGCCAAGTGGATAGACAATAAGTTAAAAGAGGTTCTTAAAACTGAATCTCAAATCTGCAAGGACTCTTGGTATGTGCTTGATAGCCTTAACCGTATTCCATTTGAAGTAGGTTTAGCGTTCTTGACAGCAGATGTCAAGGACCTATATACAGCAATTCCACAAGAAATAGGTACTGATTGGGTCAGGGATTTTTTATTAAGTAAACACCTTCCAGGTGATGAAATTGACTTAATTGTTGGTTTACTTGAATTGGTGTTGAATAACAATTTTTTTATGTTTAAAAAGGAATTATACCTTCAATTAATAGGTGTAGCAATGGGCTCCCCCTGTGGGGGCACATTTGCAAACTCCGTTATGGCCTTTTGGGAGCACACCTATCTATTCCCACACCAACTTTACAAGGATGTGGTTCTTTGGTACACACGGTACCAAGACGACATCCTGATGATTGTTAAAGCAAGTAAGGTGGAGGCTATCCAATTAATTGATGTGATGAATTCTTTTGTTCCATTTTTAAAGTTTACTTATAATTTTGATGAATTATCAATCAATTTTTTAGATATCACGATTCAGAAAGATGTGGAAAGGAGGAGATTTACTACAACTATCTACAGGAAACCTCATTATAGTAATTCATTTTTGCATTTTACCAGCTCCCACCCCTTCTTTCAAAAGAAAGGGGTGGTTAAAGGTCAAGTAGTGCGTGCGTCTCGTATGTGCTCCGAAGAGAGCACCTTTGAGGAAGAATGCAACCTCTTAGCAGCTATGTTTTTAAATAGAGGATATCCTAGTAGATTAATGAATTCAGTTATACGTGAAGTTATGCAGAAGAGACGTATTGGGTCTCTAGGACCTATTCTAAAGATGAGTAATGACATTCGTGTATTAGACACTATAGAGGAGACTAATGTAGTAGATACCCCTAGAAATATAGATGACGGACAAGTAAACTTTAGTATTAGTCTTTTGACTCAATATAATGAATTAGCAGTGGAGTCCCGGCGTATTTTGAACAACAACTGGGAATTTTTAACACAAGGCCTGCACTCTAGCATTAATTTAGGGAAAAAACCCTTAGTTGTGTTTCGAAGGGCACCATCACTGAAAATATCATTAGAGGCCCCTTCTAGAACATATAAGGTTAATAAAGGTATGTTTAAGTGTGGCCATTGTAGTTATTGTAAATACATTAAGACCGGAGCCACCTTCTCAATTCGTGGAACAAGATATTACATTAATGACAAGTGTGATTGTCTTAGTCAAGGGGTAGTATATCTTGCTACTTGTACATTATGTTCTGCGTTCTACTTTGGAAAAACTGACCGCCACCTTAAACAACGTATTTACGAACACATGTATGCAATTTCCAGGGGAATAATGTCTAATGCTCTGGCAAAACACATAATTGAAAACAAAAATCATAATTTTTTGTTTAACGTGGTACAGAAAATAAAAATTAACCCTAGAGGTGGGCCATGGCATCTTAAATTGGAAGAATGCGAGTTACTATGGCAACTCAAAACAAATGCATATGCTCACCCAGGGATAAATGAGATGTGCTCCATTAAATGTTTATTGAAACAAAAAGCCCTTGCTAGGTGAAGTTATTTGAGACAATAGTACTGTAAACGATAATAATAATTTTGGACACTTGAACGAGAACAATTGAAACTTGGAATAAGAATAAAAATAGGTTGGTGAAATGAATTTGATTTGAGTAAATAAACAAATATAGTTTGCTGACTGGTATGTATGTACGTATATATGTGTATATATATGTATGCGTATATGTGTATATATATATATATATATATATATATATATATATATATATATATATATATGTATATATGTATGTATGTACATATAGGTGTGTATGTGTGTTTATGTGTATGTACATGTATATATGTTTTTGCATGTATTGGAAAAATGTATATAAATTTATTATATCCAAGTTATTTTTATAACTCGCTGAGTTTATAAAATATGAAATTGAAATTGGTTCTATTATTTAGCATAGATATTGTTTTCAAAACCTGAACGTAAGCATTTTTAATATGTGGTATATAATACGATGTTTTTAATTGTGAATGGCAGTTCTATGTTTGTATACATATTTTAGTACTGTATTTCACTTTAAAATAGTAAAAATTAAATTGCGACTGGTTTTAGTTAGGGCTGAAGGTAATTAACCAATTAACCAATTTAATCAATCAATTGTGTGATCCTGTGAGGGTATTTATACTCACAGTAGAGCTTACAACAACTTGTCTGAAGAAGTTTATGTATATTACTACATGAAAGCGCTAACAAGTTATAGTAAAAAGATCTTGGATTTTATATCGGCTGCTGTGGTTTGTTGGATTCACCTTTTTGTTTTGTTGGTTCGTGAAACTTTTCGAAGTTTTTCTTTTGTTAATCAGGGTAATCCTACTTGGAATGTGGCTTATTATCAGAGGAGATCCCAAGTGGGATTTAAACACACACTAAAAATCTAGTCGACACACCAGGGAAATTCCCTCACTCTTCAGATAAGAGGTGTGGGATCTCTGACAACCACCTAAGTTGCCACCGACTTAGACAGAATATTGGTTAAAGATCTCTTCTGAAAACAGCCACTCAGAACTCCAGTGCCCTCCTATCAATGCTATACTACAGTTTGATTACTGGAAAATAAATCCAAGCAGCTGGTACAGGCATAAATGCCACAACTTTCAGATATTCCAGGCATCAAAAATATATATATATCACTACATCTTTGGAATACAGCCTATGCATCCAATAAAGATAAATAAATAAATGAATAACTTAATTAATTAGCTCTTGATGGTGAGGGTAACACAACTGCTGCAATAAGCACACATCTAAAAAATTATCTTTTGAAACATAAAACTAGAGGTTCATACTAAAGTTGTTAGCTTTTGTTTTGAATCACTAATTGCTATGTTGTTTATTAGACATACCAAACTTTGTAAGACCAACCTTTCCTAGAAAAATCAAGTCATCCTCCTTGCAATATATGAAAACTGCCCTTATTTCTAGCACCTTGGACTCTAATTAAACTTTCATCGACTACATCTTAAACTGTCATCGACTACATCTTCTTTCACATAGACAAAATCCGGAATAAACTTTCTACCCAGTTTAGAATTATCTACTCTCTCTCTTCTCCTTTTCACAGTTGTCAGAAGTGACTTTAACAGCTAAATATAGATTACATAATATGTCCTTCCTCTTCAAACTATCCCTTCAGTTAGCAATACCTTAAAGCTCCCATCCTTTCAAAACAAACTTCAGTGACATGTTCCTGACCCCACAATATATACACCATTGCCAAACTCCGTTCCAAGCCATGTCGCTGTCCTCAGAAAGAAGTGCTGCACTACCTACCCAGATGACTTGCACGCTACTAAATAAATATTACTGCCTTTCACATACTCCTAGGTATATACTATGCTAACAATCACTGGGACTTTTACAAACCTAGCCATGCATCCTTTTGAACATTAGAGGTTATTTCAGGGGGTATATGTTAATACTCAATTTGTTAACTAGGAACACGGGAGTAATGTCTGGTTAAGTGACTTGCTCATGGTTGTAGAGTAGGTGAATGACGACTGCAGAAATCAAACCCTGTACCATATTGAACTACAGTCGTAACCCTCTGCACCAACTGCCAAACATACAGCTCTTCAGTGAATGACGACTGCAGAAATCAAACCCTGTACCATATGAACTACAGTCGTAACCCTCTGCACCAACTGCCAAACATACAGCTCTTCAGTGAATGACGAGTGCAGAAATCAAACCCTGTACCATATGAACTACAGTCGTAACCCTCTGCACCAACTGCCAAACATACAGCTCTTCAGTGAATGACGACTGCAGAAATCAAACCCTGTACCATATGAACTACAGTCATAGCCCTCTGCACCAACTGCCAAACATACAGCTCTTCAGTGAATGACGAGTGCAGAAATCAAACCCTGTACCATATGAACGACAGTCGTAACCCTCTGCACCAACTGCCAAACATACAGCTCTTCAGTGAATGACGACTGCAGAAATCAAACCCTGTACCATATGAACTACAGTCGTAACCCTCTGCACCAACTGCCAAACATACAGCTCTTCAGTGAATGACGACTGCAGAAATCAAACCCTGTACCATATGAACTACAGTCGTAACCCTCTGCACCAACTGCCAAACATACAGCTCTTCAGTGAATGACGACTGCAGAAATCAAACCCTGTACCATATGAACTACAGTCGTACCCCTCTGCACCAACTGCCAAACATACAGCTCTTCATATGCAATCTGTCCTTTATAGCAGTTGTTCATGCCTCAGCGTCGTCTTCTCTATTGGTAATCCTTTTCATTTATCACTGCAAAATCTACATGAAACAAGAGCTTTATCCTACGACTCAAAATGTGACATAACCTTCCATGTACCAAAAGATTTCTGACAAATTTTGCTTATTTTTCTAAAACACTGAAATTCCACCACATAACTATTTCCCAGTGCAAATTCCTTAAATACAGTAGATGAGCACTCACAACCCCCTGCACACCCTCCATGTAAATCACCTGATACTGGGCAGCTGCCACTACACAGAATCCTTCTCAGCCACACTGTGCCCTATCCAAAGAACATTACCTGCATCTTCTCTTCTTGGCTAGTGCGATTCTTGCCTCTTAGTCTTTAATGCTTGACTGTTAGAATCTTGATGGCACTGAACCACTGTAACTTGTGTTAAATGCTTATACCACACATTTACTTTTCTGTGGACACCAAATCACTGCTGAACATAGTCTATTGCCATTGGCCTAGCTAACCTATGAATAAGATAAAAAATATATAGATTGTAATGCATACTCTGTACTATTTTAGCAATAGTCTTGTGACCCATTTGCATGTTCTCCTTGCTGTGTAAATTCAAAAGAATTCAGCATGGCATTTTTTTTTCTGTACAAGAGATAATAATAACCAATAATAAAACTGTGCTTACACCTGCCCTTTCTACTTAAGGCTATCAATAAAAATCCCCTTCTTGGAGTTTGCATCTCATTATCTCTAGGTTCTCTTTTTTTCCCTCCCCACAGCTATAAGCTGCCACTCGTTCCTCTCCTCATTCGCCATATCTACTTGACCCACCAGTGAGGAGATTGTGAATGCGGGTACAGCATCGTAATGATGCCAGGGTGTGCCCATCTCCTGCCACCTCACAGCAGTAGCCTTGCCAGCTCAGCTGTTGCTGCCCTCGGGAGGTGCATACATGCTTTCATGTATGTACAACATCCCAACTGTCTCACTGCTTTTGCAGACCGAAGCACAACAGGCTCGTATGCTGCTTATCACACCAAGGCTCAACTGCTTCCCTCCCCCAGGACGTGCAATCCAACATCAGTCATTCAACCACCTCCTCCCCCTATGGCTGTTCCAATGCCTGTGCTGTTAAGTGAACATGAGTCATCTGGGGTGCAAAGTACCTCTATGTTCTGTTTTAGCTACTGGTTTTACCAGCACTTCTTCCCATTATGTGTTAGTCCCTGGGTATTGTTGAACACACACACACACGAAAACACACACACACACACACACACACACACACACACACACACACACACACACACACACACACACACACAAACACACACACAAACACACAAACACACACACAAACACACACACACACAAACACACACACACACAAACACACACACACACAAACACACACACACACACAAACAAACACACACACAAACACACACACAAACACGGACACACACACACGGACACACACACAAAAGTTAACAAAGTGGTTGATATATTTATTAAAAAAACAATATCAAAACACTTCTAAGATCAGAGAATTTAGTTCCAGTGCCTAGAAGGATAAAAGCCGCCTTCAGCACAAGTAAATAAACCAAATGAAGAACAAAAGTGGTGCTTGGTTAGAAACCATAACCTCCAAAAATCCTAGAACCACTACAATCTGACAAAGTAATCCACTGAGTTGCTTTATTCCAAATAAATTTTTGATTTATTCCAGAGTCACTAATAAGAAGTTATGTCTTACCATAACGTTCCATGTTAGTTGTCTTCTTCTCGCCTTCTTTCTTGCTGGATGGGTTCGGAGCCGATCCTCGGCTCCGACTCGGCCTATACTATAGCTCGAGAGCTATTTTTACCGGCTCGAGGCAGCCCTATATCCCACAATACCATGCACTAAATCTCGTTTGGAAGCTAAGACATAGTATAAATAATAATATTATAATAATAATATTATAATCCTCTTTTACGAGTACAGATTACCTGCTAGTAACACTAAGGATACAAGGAAAAAGACGCAACATATATTGTATCTCCAGAAATGGAAGGACTCAGAACCTCGAGTCTATCCAGGCTAGGGGGCAGGAGGGAGGGACGCAAGAAAGAAGGCGAGAAGAAGACAACTAACATGGAACGTTATGGTAAGACATAACTTCTTAATGTTAATCATTCTCCCCTTCATTCTTGCTGGATGGGACAGCGTCCCTAGCATCTTAGTTCTGGGTGGCTCAATGGAACAGACTCCTGAGTACAGTGGAACCAAAATCAGCTCTATTTCTGGAGGCTAAATTAAGCTTGTAATGGGCAATAAAGGTATGTTTGGACGCCCATGTAGCTGCTGCACAAATGGCATCTAGTGGTAACCTTGCTTGAAATGCCGTTGAAGTTGATAGTGCCCTGGATGAATGAGCCTTAGGCCAAGAAGGAAGTTGCCTGTGTCTCAACTCATAGACCAAGGTAATAATAGATGTCAGCCATCTGGAAAAAGTAACCTTCGATACCGGAAGCCCTTTCTTGCCTGCAGCATAAGAGAGAAAGAGCTGGTCTGACTTTCTGAATTGTTTTGTCCTGTCTAGGTAATACCGTAATTGGCGATGAACATCTAATGAATGTAATTTTTGTTCAGCCCTGTTGGTATAGTCTTGGAAAAAGACAGGCAAATCAATGGAGTGGTTTAGATTTGCTTCCGATAACACTTTTGGTAGGGAGGAAGGGTTTGTTCTGAGAGTTACCCTATTTTTATGAAAAACCAAATAAGGAGGACGGACAGACAAGGCTTGAAGTTCCGATACCCTTCTGGCAGATGTTATAGCTACTAAAAACAGCGTTTTCCAAGAAAGAAGTTTGAGGGAGCAAGAAGTTGCAGGTTCAAAAGGGGGCAGAATTAGTAAGGTTAGAATTAAATTCAAATCCCATTGTGGGGGTGGATCTTTGACTGGAGGTCTGAGCAAAAAGATGCCCTTGAGAAAGGCTTTACAGAGTTTGTGGGACATAATATTTGCTTCTGAGAGTCCAACATGAAAATTAGCAATGGCCGCTAATTGTACCCCGATAGTGGCCGATGATGACCCTGAATGAAAAAGCTCCGCCAGAAAGTCTAGAACCTCATGAATGGGTGCATGGAAAGGATCTAAGGATCTAGTTTGTGCCCAGTGTGAAAAACGCTTCCATTTACTTGCATAAGTCTTCCTAGTATTGGACTTATGTGTAGCCAGAATGATATCACGAACAGGAGGAGAAATAAGGGGAAGCCTGGCTATGGCTGGAAGTGGAGCAACCAAGCTGTGAGGTTGATGGAATGTAGAGACTGATGCAGCTTGCCCGTGAGGTGGGTCAACAGATCCGGAAGGAATTCCAAATGCCAGGGCTGTTCCAGTAGGTATTTGTGCAGGAACGGGAACCAAACTTGTCGAGGCCAAAACGGGGCAATGAGGATCATTTTGGATCTCAATGCGGTTGCTTTCTGAATTAATTGTGGGATCAATGGAAAGGGAGGAAAGGCATAAAGAAGACCCCGGGGCCAAACATGAACAAGAGCGTCTCTGAGGGGTTGGCCTGGTAGAGGAAAATGTGTGAAGAAGTCGAGGCACTTGCTGTTTTGGGGAGTTGCGAAAAGGTCGCAGCAAGGCTGGCCCCACTTCCGAAAAATTCCATCTACTACCGCTTGATTTAGAGACCACTCGTGAGGCATGAGGATAGTTCTACTCAATCTGTCTGCTATGACGTTGGACTTCCTGGGGATGTGCGTTGCTATCAGAAACTGTTGAGATGAAATCGCCTATTGCCAAAGTCTGAGTGCTTCTCGACAGAGGGGGTAGGACCTTGTTCCGCCCTGCTTGTTTATGTACCACACCACAGGCATATTGTCCATTTAAATTGCTATAGTCCCTGTGGGAAGAGAGCTCTGAAGGACTTGCAACGTCAAAAGCACCGCCCTCATCTCCAGGACATTTATGTGCAGGTGGCATTCTGACTGTTGCCAAGTGCCCTGGACCGTCCTGCCCTGATAATGCCCCCCCACCTGATCAGGGAGGCATCCATTGTGACAGTGGCAACTGGAGGGTGGGAGAACAAAGGGTCTGCCCTGAAAAAGCTGAGGGGAAACCATCCACCAGGAGAGATGTTTCTTGCAAGATGGTGTTATCAAAATGTTGTGGGTCATTGGTAGCTGTTGAAAGGACCACTGAGAAAACAGCATCCACTGAAGGAGCCTCATGTGGAAGCGGGCTAATGGAAGTAGAAGAATCGCCACCGCCATGAGGCCCAACACTTTCAATACTAGCTTGACTTGGACTCTGTTGGGCTGAAACAGGAGCTGAACATTCCGCCTTATGTCTGTCACTCTCTGAGGTGGTAATGTTGCAGACATTTCTGTGGTGTTTAATACGGCGCCTATAAAGTTTATACATTGACAAGGCGACAAGGAGGACTTTGCAAAATTTATAGAAATACCCAGACTGTTGCAAAGTTGAACAGTGTAATCCCTGGCCATTATGAGATCCTGTTTGGTGGTAGCGGAAATGAGCCAGTCGTCTAAGTATGGAAACACCTGGAATCCTTTCTGTCTCAGGTGAGCCATGACCACAGCCAAACATTTGGTGAACACCCGGGGGGCTGTGGTGAGACCAAAGGGCAGGGCCCTGAATTGAAAATGACTGACTCCCAGACGGAAGCGGAGAAACCTCCTGGAGCGCCTGTGTATTTTTATATGGTAGTACGTGTCCTTGAGGTCTAACGAGCACATCCAGTTGTCTCTGCCCAAAAAGGGTAGAATGGACTGCAGTGTTACCATCCAAAATTTTGTCTTTAGTACAGAGTTGTTTAACCTGCTGAGGTCCAAAATGGGTCTCCAATATCCTGTCTTTTTTGGTACCAAAAAGAATCTGGAGTAGATTCCAGATCCTAGCTGATCTGCTGGGACTGCCTGGATGACTCTTTTTTTAACAGCTTTTTTATTTCTAGCTGAGCCTGACCCCTTTGTGTGGGTGGTACGTCTGGTAGGGGTTTTGGCGGTTGTACCGGAGGGAAAGTGAAAGAGATTTTGTAACCCTCGGATATGATCTTCTGTACCCATGTGTCTTGGGAGAGGGATTGCCAGGCTTCCGGGTACAGAGATAATCTTCCCCAGACTCCCTCCGAAGGCGGACAGTCGGGCAGCTTCTCAGGGATGCTGAAAGGGTTGGTCAGGGAAAGATTCCCTGGAACCCTGGTTCTGTGGACCCCCTCTGCCCCTGGGGCGGCGTCTGTTATTATTCCCCCCTCTGCCTCTAGGGGGGAAATTCACCAAGTGCGGCAGGCGCGACTCCCTGTGGTTTGCGGAACCACATCTTTCCACCCCTCTGTCCCTTAGGATAAGGTCTAGAAGGCGTGGAAATACGGACTCCCACAGCAGAGAGAGTCTTACCATCTTGCTCGCATCTGGTGAGGGTATTCTTCACCTGAGGTCCGAACAATTCCGAACCGTCAAAGGGGGTGTTGGTGAAGGATGCCTTGAAGGGATCGGCAAAGTTACAGAGTCACATCCAAGCGGGATGTCTCAACGCAACGCCTGTGCCAGCGGCCCTACTCGCTCCATCGGCTGCATAAGAGATAAGCTGCATGGAGGAGTTAACAATGGAGTTCAGGGTAGCCAGTTGAGAGTTTATTTTGTCCTTAAACCCCGCAGCAGAAGGATTCTGTACCGTTTCACCCAGCTCTTTGAGAGCAAGTCTCTCTGAAGGCGGGTGAAATGACAAATAGTTCAGCGATCGCATAGAAAAGGTCGCTGAAGCAAAGGTCCGCTTGCTGTACCTGTCCATGGTCCTGGACTCTTTGTTAGGAGGATGAACAGATACAGAAGGATCAGCCAATTCCTTCTTAGTGGCTGCTGCTACCACTATAGCATCAACTGAAACACCTTTGGTGAGAAAGGATTTGTCATCTGGTGCAGAAATAAATTTAGAAGGCCTCCTAGGGGTAGATTCCATTGAATAGGGAGCTGCCCACGCCTTTCTAGCCACTACCTCCATTAGTGGGTCGAAAGGGGGAGACACCCAGGAGGTGGAAGGGCGAGATCCAAAGGCGTTAAGGTAAACCGACTCGTCCTCGGAAGGTTTGAGAGTAGACCAATTTCCCCTCTGTCTTAAGATCTCCAGGATGTCTGAAAAGGAGACATCCTCAGAGGGGGATCTGGGGGAACCTTCCGACTCATCCAAGTCGGTGTCCGACGTGACAGACTTGGGGGAGTCTATGTGCTTCCTCTTGCACTTTCATTTCCTAGGGGATTCCCCTGAAACTTCAGGGGAGCCCTCGGAAGAGGAGGAGACAGCCAAAGTGGGTACCCTATGCTTTGGATCTCTGCTGTCGGGTGTAGGAGGATGGCCAGAGACCGTAACAGGCACTACAGAGGGAGGAGCCGCAGAACTTAACCTTGGAGTGGACACTGGGTCCAGCACACTCATTATCACCTCGAAGGCTCTCCTATCAGATACCAAAGGTAGCCCCGGCTCCGAAGAGACCGGAACCGTCCCCGGAACCGACAGAGAAGGCTCTGAGAATGATGTCGGGGCCGAACTAACCAGAGCCGAAGCTCCGAGAGGGAGAGCGGGGTCGGACAAGGGTCCGATGCCACTCGCCCCCTCGGAGCCGACAATGGAGTCTCGGCACCTGGACCTCTCCACGGATGGAACCAATGAAGAGGTCGGAGCCAACGAAACCAGAGCCAAAGGAGGAAGTATCGGCTCCGACGTGGGCAAGGTCACGGTTCCGACAAACTCCAGCTCCGAACTCAAGAGATGAGTCGGAGGAGGAATGGATAGCTGTATCGAAGGAGCCACAGTCTGGTGAGATGGGCTCTGGAGCATTTGGGCCAGCGCCTGAGATTTTATGAGTCTACTGACCACCCTCTCGATGTCGTGGTCGGAGAGCCTGGATGACCTCGATGAATGAGTCCTATGACTCCGATAGGAGAGGGGACCTCGGAGCCGATCTGATGGACTCTAGCGAAGGAGACCTAGAGCGCTTGCGTGCTGGGGTTGGCTCCGATGATGGTTTCGGAGCGGAAACCACTTTGCTCGCCTCGGAGCCAGATGGAACCGAGGTCAGAGCCGTCTTGATAATGCCAGCCATCGGCTCAGAAGCTGGAGCCGAGGGTTTGACGGTTTTTGACGACTTCCCCGAGCCAGACTTGGACGAGGAGTCATCAGGCTTTAACAAGCCCCTTAGGATGAGCTTGTTACGCCTTTCCTGCAGGACTCTTGAACTAAATCCGTGACAAACAGAACAAGAGTCCTGCAGGTGTAAAGGCCCCAAGCAATAGACACAAGAAGTGTGACCGTCTGTCAGAGATATTTTCTGACAGCACGAGTCACACTTCTTGAATCCCGAAACCTTGGGGTCCTTTGACATCCTGACAAAAAAAGAAAAGGAACACAGTCAGTCCACACACACACACCTATTTAAGTTAAAGGGAATTGACTAAAAACCCACACACACACACTGAAAGGGGTGGGGGAAAACTAAGGAAAAGCCCGTAGGCCCAAGATAAAAAACTAACTAAAGAATGGGAAAAAAGGGCTACCGAAAGGGTAAGGCAGTTAGAAGGGACCTAAAGAAGGGTAAGTAACTGGAAAAAAAAACTGAATATATATATATGAAAAAGCACTTACTGACCAGAGCCGGTAAAAACAGACTACCTCGCAGTGAAGCGGCAAACGAGATCTGGGGAGTTAGCGCAAGGTATTGTGGGATATAGGGCTGCCTCGAGCCAGTAAAAATAGTTCTCGAACTATAGTATAGACAGAGTCGGAGCCGAGGATCGGCTCCGAACCCATCCAGCAAGAATGAAGGCTAGAATGACAACTTAACATGTAGTACTAATTTTACATACCTAGAAAATATGTATACAACTTACAGTAAAAACAATAAATGGCAATAACTAAGATTTCCACAGGAGCATTTTTGCTTTAGGACTACAGTTTTCTTCAGATCTGAAACAAACTCACTTTAAGTGATGACTGGTTGACTTCCACCTATATCACCCAAGCATGGGATGACCCATTCCACAGATAAGATTTGAATCCCACCTTGCCAACTAAATTGTGAAGAATGGAAGCACATACTGCTACCAAATACGAAGAGAAGACCCTAGCTGGCAGCAGAGGGATGGCCTTGAGTCACATCATTAGCACCAGCAGGGTACAATAAAATAAAGTGCATACAAGTCAAACTCAATAATTCACACAATGCATCACAGCTCAAAGAGCATAAACAAAATATGCACTGCTATTCTAGTATGAATTTTCAACATCCACCCCCAGATTAGGCTGCAAACAGGCTTTCTTTAGAGCTGAATCTTTGACCTAGCATCCATACCATTTTCTAAACACAATATCTTCCAGTAACTGGTCCTTGTTCTGTCTTGTCTTTGCTTGGAATACACTCAGATGAGCCATTTGCAATTTCTACCTGTTTATCTTTTAAGAGCTTATAACAGGAAGGGTACACTACTTTTTAAGCCAAAGGCAGTTACATGTAAGTAGCTAACTTAGGCAGAGGTTTTCTTTTGCATTACTGTGCGTTTCACTGAATCATTTTTTATTCTTCCATGTGCCAGTCTACCCCTGGAGTAAGGGAGCTAAAAACCTCACCCAGTGCTCTTATTGAACTTGAGGTCAAATACACAGCCTTTTAAATGCCCATATAAAGCTAACCAAGTCATTTCTTTCTATACTGAGGAAAAAGATTTGCACTAATGTGCTTCTAAGGTTGGATTTCCCTCTCCATAAGACCTAATAGTCCCTTATTTGTGCTAATGCTGTTTCTCTTCCTTCTGCCTCCAGCTGCTGTAAGTTGTATGCATCTCATTTCCAGTGCCAGCTGGGTGTTGAGGTCCTCTGATGATGATACAGACTATGCGCAGTCTGTCTCCTGCACATGGACAGTTCTTATCAGGCGGTCTCCAGCTAAAAATAAAGCTGGCACCATGTCATCACTGGACATCTTAGCATGCTGGACTCATTTAGCTTTGCACTCCTTTGACAGCTGTGCAACTGACATTTTAGCATAACTGTCAGAAGAGCTCACTTTCTGCCTATTTACCTGAACTAAACTGACTACAAAATAAACTGACTGTTATGCACAACCAGACCCTTGTACAGTTTAACTTGTTGCCGAGAGGAAATACATACATCTTTGGGTAACAAAGTTGTTTTAGGATGAATAAGTTTAATTCTGGTATCCTCCCCAGCTGCACAACAAATATGTGATGACTGGTGTCACAGATGGGGTTTGAATCCCAGTATTGCCATTTGTTTTTACTCTTAAGTTGTTTACATGCTTCACTTGATACATAAAAGTAATACCTACTTAACTACGCTTGACTATAACAAAGCCAAAGTCAGTGGATTACTCTATCAGATTCTAGTAATGCCAGGATTTTTTCTTTTTAACCATATATCATTTCAGTTATTTGTTTGGTTTCCTACTTTTTACAACAGGCAATACCTGTAAAGACTGATAGTTGGGGGTTTGTGTACTTATTTTAGAGCATAGGGTATGCACAGCACAATTCTCATTTTGGTGTTTTTAGCAGTTGTTTTTCTTTCCTTGCCCACTCACCCCATCCTCATATTTAGTTAAACACATGTAAATCAGTTAATTTGAAATTCATATTTATGCCCCAGTCGTTACTATTATCTGTGGCAAAGGGCTGGTCTTGACTCACACAAACACTAGTTCTGTAAGCTCTTTAGTACATATATTCAGCACTATTGTCAAAGGTTACTAACAGTACTGTTACAAACATCCTATTCACATTAAACTCCCCTAGTTTTGTACCATTTCACCTTTCTGTGGATATTTTGGCTCTGATGCTATTCCTTTTGATCATAATTACTTTGTCGCTTTAATCATTATGGTTTACCATGTTCATCTGTGAGAGGAGAATGTTTGTCTAAATGGTTCAACAGTGCAGTACTACTGACTTGCAGTGTGCACTGAACAGCAATGCTATCAGCATACAATGCATGCTATGAGTATTACTTAACATTGGACTGCTACATTACCATGGCTACTCTTACACTACTGTACCTTGTTTTTTTGGCTTCCCTTGTGTATGTGAGTAACTACTGTAACAGGTAAGCTTTATCTACTTTTACCCACTCTACTTGTGCTTTACCATGACGTTATCATAGATCAATCGAAGAGTAAGAAAAGAAACAGAAATATCAGAGATGGTAATCCCCCAAGCAAGCAACCGATGGATAAATATAAAAACGCAAAACCTGAGTACTGCAGTAGACAATGAAATCACAATAAAACAACACACTACCTAATGACATCATGTCTCTGTTTAAGATTTAACACAAGGAAAATGCATTACTATGAACTTATAATAATGGGGGGAATCCCATTTTTTTTGTCATACAATTAAATATCTAAGTAAATGTGATAAAAATAAAGTTGCCATATATTCTCTTCCAGGGTTAAAATTGATCAATACTACCACCATAATTCACAGATTAGTAAAAGTCACATGAACAACTTATTCATGCAGGCAAAAATGCCTTAATTACCACTCCATTAAATCATATGAAAAATGAAATTTTATTATTGACTGAAACAGCAGAATCTGGCTCCACTGAATTAATTTTTTGTGAAATCATTCCTTCTGTAACATGGCACGATGCACTATGGCTCATGCCTTTAATACTTTTTAAGATAACTTTGTTTTGTATATAATATAAACTTAATAACTTATGCAGAGGAGTAGGTTATGGACTATCATATGTATCCCCAAGACAACTTCCATCTTAGACACTCCTGTGCAGTATTTGTTTCAAGCAAAATCACAGAAAGAGTAGGACATTTTTTTTTTTAGAAATGACATGTTCACCACAGCAATAAATACTCTACAAACACCTACTAGAATTTTAAAATGCTCCTTTTGCAGTGCTCATGGCTTGAATAATAAGCATAATGAATAAAAAAGTCTTACTACACGTAACAACTACAAGACAACAGCAATTGTGGAATCATGGAATTCAAATGTTTTCCGGACTACATAAAATATGAATGTTGGAAGAAAGACACAAGAGGATGTAGACTGCTGCTATTAATTCATCACAGTACTAAATAAATCCAAAGTTAAAATAAGTGAATTGCTGAAATGTGTGGTGGCAAATTTACTTGAAATTTTATGTAACACTCTCAGGATAGTTCTTTATCATAGCCCTAGCATCAAGCCAGTCACACATTGGAATTATATGTCTAATTTAGATGGCATTTTGGGTGACAAAAGTATATTACCAATGGGTGATCTCGATTATCCTGACGTCAAATGGACTAACTTAACAGCTGAAAGTATATATTCCAAAGAATTTATTAATATCACTTAACATGGACTGCATCAAATGATCAATATTACTACTACAGGAAATAATGGACTTGATATTACTGCGACCAACATGCAAAATACTATTTTTAATATCACTGTCAATCATCCTCTGGGTATGTCTGACCATAAATGAGAAAAGTATAGAAGAAACTAGTAAACAATAAGAAAATAAAAACGATGTACAACCACAGAAACTGCAGGGTAAATCAATCCTTTAATAATTACATTCGTCCCATAATTACAGGACTTCATCAGATAATTACACCCAATTTTAACAAACTATTAAATACATTAGGAAAAGTGTCATATGATAAACACACCCAATGGACCTAATAAAATTAATAAAATAAACATGTTTATAATGCACTAATATACTTAAACAATATTGTTTGTTAAAAATATATAAATTTATAAATTTAAATATATGTATATGCATGATTAATATAAAAAACAACACACATATATATTTATATATATATATATATATATATATATATATATATATATACACACACACACACACACACACACACACACACACACACACACACACACACAGAAAGCATGTGCCACCTACACAAACATAATTTATATAACAAATTTTAATGACAACAGTCTACTAATAAATGTCTTGTCATCATGTCCTGCGGGGGGTGGCATTTAACTTTACCTGCCATTGCACTTCCTTAGTTTTATTAATCCCAATGGGCAAGACTGAGAGGCATTTAAGAACTAGAATTTATAAGCATTAGTACGCGATTAAGAAGAAAGATGTAAGGAAACACACTATGAACATTACAGTCTGTAGAAATTTAAAAAAAAATGTTTTATGCTTTAGAAAAGATACCTACACCCATCTGTGGAGGATGCTGGGGCAATTATTGAAACTAAGAAAAAATGGCAGATAAAAGTTAAATGCCACCATTCCCCCTCCAGGACTTATATTACTTATTTGTTGTAGTTTAAATTATATATTTTATTAGATTTGGTTTACTAAACTTGTTTTTTCCATTGGGTGTTTTTATCCCATGATACTTTTCCTGAAGTATTTAAGGGGTCGTTAAAATTGGGTGTAATTATCTGATGAAGTCCTGGAATTACGGGATGAAAGCACTTACTTATTAAAGGATTGGATTTAACTGCAATTTCTGTGGATGCACATCTTGCTTTATTTTATGTCTGACCACAATTTGGCTCATCTTGAATTACTTTCAGTCCTCTATCAAGATCCAGTACTCTCAGATCTGAATACAGTAAATTAATTATTTTGATATTATCAAAGTACTTGATTATCTGACTAGTACACTTAATTTTCACTTAGACTCTACAACACTGAAAAATATTTTGATATATAATGTAGAACATGCCACTACAAATAAAAGCAAAGGATTTGAACAGTTAACAGTTAATAGTGTAGGAATTTAACCAAGAATTCACAAATACTGGTTATAATAACCCTGACAAATATCACAAATTCACAGTGTAACATACCATGCTCGGATGCTTGTCCATTTCCTACTTTACATTCAATTATTGCACCACTTAATAAAAAAAGCAACCTTTTGGGTCTGGATAATAAACGGACTATAAGGCCTTTTACTTGAAGTAATTTTCAGTAATATTTTACATGCTGATGAGGTTCCTAATTGCTGAAACTGTGCCATAATGACACTAATATGCAAGAAAATAGATAAACAGGCCTATCAGTCTTCAAATGTTGTCTCATTAATATCCTGAATGATATCATTAGAAATTAGCCTTACTAGATAACTGCCAACATTTTTTTTAATGTAAATTTAACTTGATCAAATTTTATTATCACATAACCTGGTCTTGGGCCTTGGCTTAAGTCCCAGTATTCTATGTCTGGATCTGGCTAAGGCATTTGATTTGCTACCATATTCAGCAATTATTAAACCTACAAGCAAAGAAAATATTAATCCATATATATTTACATGGATCAAGACTTGGTTATTTGCAAGATCTTCCAGTATCCTACACTATTTAATATTGTGCTTGTAACCACTCTCCAAAATGAGAACTGCTGGCTGTCTAAATATGTTGACCATTATAAAGTTTTGTTTTTTTTTTTAACCACAAGTAAAATCACTATTTCGATTAGCAGCAATTATCAAAAGGAAACGGCTACCTGGGCACAGTCTATTGGTCTCAAATTCAGAATGGACAAATTATACAAGTCTATATCTACTTTTTAAGCTAAAACATTTTTCATACGGAACATAAATGGTTAGTTTTACTGCTTTACTATATTTACAGTGAAAGACTAAACATATTTCATTTAATTAGACGTTATGTACTTACCATAACTTGGTATCTGTGTTGCCCATTTTCATTCCTCCTCACTATTGGGTTACAGATCTGAACCTCAGATCCAACTTGGTCACATTTTTTCAGACTTGGATCCTAGTCTCGAGCTCCTCCTTCTACCCATAGTTCCCTAAACTTTCTATAGCTTCCTCAGTTCAAGTTTGCTGCCTTATTGCCTGCAAGACAAGAAAAACAATGTAAACAGAAAGAACTCAGAGGCTCAAATCAAAAACAAAGGCTCCTATAAATCCAATAGGTCCTCTAGGAGCCAGCAGGTTGGGGGATGGCTGGGAGGGAAGGTGAGAAAGAATGAAAATGGACAACACAGATGCCAAGTTTTGGTATGTACATAACTTCTAAATGTGATGTTGTCCTTTTCATTCTTCCTCACTATTGGGTCAGAGTCCCCAGCTACATTACTCTTGGGTGGGCACACAGAAAGACATGCTGGAGCACTGCTGACCCAAAGGAAGCTCTACTTCTGGAGACAATGTCCAATTTATAATGTGTCACAAAGGTATGAGTCTCTGACCAAGCGGCTGCAGCACAAATATCATCAATTGATACTCTGGAAAAGAAAACAGATGATGTAGCCATAGATGTAATAGAATGTGCTTTAAGACGGCGAAGCAAGTTCAGTCTGAAATACAGTCAGCAATCCATTTAGCCAATGTAACTTTGGAGACCGCTTGACCTAGATGGTTTGGTGAGAAAGAGACAAATAGTTGGTCAGACTTTCTGCACTGTTTTGTTCTATGAAGGTAGAACCACAGTTGTCTATGAACATCAAGGAGATGCAAAATATATTTGCCCTTGTTACAAAAATTTGAAATAAGACTGGTAACTGTACAGCCTGGTTAATATTAGTCTCTGTGACTACCTTAGGCATAAAAGATGGATTGATATGGACAGATACCCTATCTTTATGAAAAATGATGCAAGGCAGTTTCGATAAGGCTTGAAGTTCGGAAATTCTTCTTGCTGATGTGACAGCTACCAAAAAGATGGTTTTCCAAGAAAGGAATTTCATTTTACAATCATTTGCTGGTTCAAAGGGTTTCTGAGTTAGTGCTTGAAGAATAACAGTTAGATCCCACACTGGAGTAGGATCTTTTAAAAGGGGTCTAAGCAGAAAAATCCCTTTCCTGAATGCCTTACATAATTTTGCCACAGCAAGGGCACCAGAAACATTTCCAGCATGAAAATCTGAAATGTCTGCCAGCTGAAGTTTCATAGTAGAAAAACTAACCCCTTCCTTGAAGAGATAAGTAAGAAAAAGAAGGATGGCTGAAACTGGGGCCAAAGAAGGATCGATATTCTCTTTGAAAGCCCAAACAGCAAATCTTTTCCATTTGCTTTGGTATACTTTTTTAGTAGATGCTTTTTGGGAAGCTAAAGTGTGTCAAACAGGGGAAGTAAGCATGGACCATTGTAGAATTACTGGAATTGGAGATACCAAGCAGTCAGTTTGGGGGTGAGTAGATTGTGATGTTGACTCCCTGATTAATGAGAGAGGAGGTACTGTGTGGGCTCCAAGATAATTGGGGATATTTTAGATGAGACCAGTGAAGGAGGAACCAATACCTGACGAGGCCAGTAGAAGGCAATGAGGATTACTGAACACTTCAGCCTTCTGGCTTTCTGCAGAAACTTCGGGATCAAAAGAGGGGGATAAGCATAAAGGAGACCGGAGGGCCAATCCTGAACTACAGCATCCCTCAGGCACTCCCCCAGAGGGAGGATCACAGCAAAGTAGTGCTGGACTTCTTGTTTTGGGGAGAGGCAAAGAGGCTGCAGCAAGGTTGGCCCCAATGGCTGAAAATCAGATTCTCCATGGACTGATTTGAGGGTCCACTAGTGAGGGTTCAGAATAGACTTGATGAGTTTGTCTGCTAGAACTCTGGTTCTCCCCCATATATGTGTTGCAACCAGAAAGCAGTCTGAAGATATCACCCATTACCATACCCTCATGGCCTCTCTGCGTAACGGGTAAGAACGGGTTTCTCCTGGTTTGTTGATATGCCAGACTACTGACATGTTGCTGGTGTGTACTGCAATCGTCCCAAAAGGGAGGCTGCCCTGAAAGGCTTGAAACACTTGCAACATTAGAAGAATTGCTCTCATCTCTAGGACGTTGATATGCAATCTGATCTCTGAGGAAGACCATGTGCCTTGGACCATCTTTCCCTAAAAATGCCCCCCACCCCCACCCCAGTTGGGAAGCTTCTGTCGTCAGTGTGGCTGCTGGGGGAGGAAGAAGGAATGGCCTGCCCAGGAACAGGTCTGAATGATTCTACCATTGAAGATGTCATCTGCAAATCAGAGTTAACTTGACAGGAACATATAATTGCTAGTAAAGAATAGACCACTGAACAGATAAAGTCCTTTGGAAGACTCGTATAAAGAACCTTGCTAAGGGCACTAGGACGATGGTAGATGACAAAGCCAACAGCTTGAAGTATCACTCTCACCGATTGAAATAGTAAAGAAATTATGACATTATGTGATGAGACAAATAATCTATTTGGTGTGCTCTATCAAGAAAGGCACCAATGAATTCCAAACTCTGAATGGGGAACAAGTTCAGTTTGGTAAGATTTATGGTAATGCCCAGGGAGATGAAGATATAGAACAAATAGTCACTGGCATGAAGCAGTTGATGCCAGGTTAGGGCAGTTAGAAGTCAATCGTCCAAATATGGAAACACCTGAAATCCTTTCAGTCTCAAGTGAGCTGCCACTTACTGCCATGGATTTGGTAAACACCCTGGGAGCTATGGTGAGTCCAAATGGCAGAGCTCTGAATTGGTAATGACTGGCTCCCAGCCTGAAGTGCAAATGATTTCTGGAACGTCTGTCTATTTTGATGTGATAGTACGCGTCCTGAAGTTTATCAAGCACAATCATCCTTGAACAACAGCAGTAGAATGGACTGAACCATAACAATCTGGAACTTTGACTTCTTTACATATTGATTTTAGATTGCTCAGATCTAGAATGGATCTTAGGTCCCCCATTTTCTTTGGTAAAAAAGAAGTGGAAGTAAGTTCTGAATCCTTTGTTTGGTTGGGAGCTCTTTGATGACTTTTTTGCAGCAATTTTTGAATTTCCAGTACTGCATGCTCCCTCTGACTGAGTGGTATGTCAGGGAGTTTCTTTTGTTCCACTGGAAGTGGAAGGAAAAGGGAATGTAATAACCTCAATGACCCCCGACTGCCTCCAGTGGACGACAATCAGGTAGTACTTCAGGAGCGAATATAGGGCTCATCAAAGAAGGGTTCTCTGAAGCCCTGATTCTGCAGAAAACCCTCTGCCTCTGCAGCAGCGTCTAACATTGAAACTTCTTTTCTGTCTGAACAAAAAATCCCCGCAATGATCTGGAAAAGAGCATTGAGACTTTTGAAACCAAGTCTTCTTACCACTTCATTGATTTCTGGACAAGGTGCATTGAGAAGTAGAAAACTTGATCCCAAGGGCAGACAGGTTCTTGCTTTCCTGCTCACTGCATGTAAGAGTCTCTTTGATGGATGGTCCAAACAAGGAGAAGGAGCCATCGAAAGGGGCACTGACAAAGGATGCCTTAAAAGGGTCTGCAAAATTACAAAGTCTCATCCAGGCACGTCTTCTGACCGCAAAACCTGACCCAGCTGCCCAAGGTGCTCTCCACTGAATGGGAGATGAACCTCATGGAAGAGTTGGTCATGGAAGCAGGAATAGCCAATTGGGGGGATACTTTGTTAAAGTCCTTTTCCAACATGGACTCTGCAAGAGAACTGGATAGCTCCTTGACCAAATCTCTCTGCAATTGCATGAAATGTGCCAAGTAATTTAAGAATCTCAGTATAAATGTAGCTGAGACATAAATGCGCTTACCAAACCTGTCCATTGCTTGAGACTCATTGTTTGGCAGATGGACAGAGGACCTCTGTTCAGCAAGCTCCTTCTTGGTGGCTGCTGACACAACAATAACATCAACAGGAACACCTTTGGACCAATGAAGCCAGTCTTTGGGGGAAACAAGAAATTTGTCAGGGTGTTTGGGGATTGGTTTGATAGTGTCCATCTCCTTCTATGCCTGGTGGGAAACTAAGTTAATGACATTGTCTGTTGGGAGAGGGATCATCCAAGATGTAGACAGGCCTGTCCTGAAAACCTCCAAAAAACACAGACCCTTTAGAAATAGGAGGTTGGGCCAACCAGCCACCTTTCTGCCTAAGAATCCCCAAGATGTCTCCAAAGAAGACATCACCTGGTGCCGATTGTGGGGATCCTTCTCCCTCATCAAAATCAGTCTCTTCTGTGAGTGACTCCATCAGGGAGTCAATCTGCATTCTTTTGCACGTTTTCTTCAGAGGAACCTTCTCTTTGGGGTGTTCAAGGGAGGTATTAGAAGAAAGGGGGGGTTTCCTTGGGGGGAAGAACTTGGAGGCTCCTCGAGGCTGACCTTGGACAGGGATGATGGGCTCAGCACTCAGATTCAGTGAAGGATGAAGGGTGGGGTCGGAGGAAAAAAAAAAGGATGGTTCTCTCTGAGCAAAGAAAGCCCTTTCAACAATCTGAAATGCCAACAGATGCAGAGAAACTCCCTCCATCTCCTGTGAAGTCAAAACTGTTGAGGAAGCAAGTGCAGGAACAACTCCTGATCAGTGGTGTCCAGACAGAATCAGACTCGAACTGTCAAGATACGAAGCACCAAGACTAAGGGACATAACCAAGAAGGTCAGAGCCAAACCCCTAGTGCTGGTGTGACGCCGACATCATGAATCCGAGATCCACTCTGATATGACAAAATCAGAGCAGAGCTGGTCAGGGTACCCAAAGTCGAGGAAGAAAGCTTCCTCAGATCTTATGCCAACTTTCTTGGGTACCTACGATCCTGGGACTTCAAAATCACTGGTTGGATCAGAGAAGAAGCCTGAATCAGAGTAACGGGAACATTCACGGATCCAAATGGGGGCGGAGCTGACAACATCCTATCTGGAACTGCCACATCATCCTGTCCATATCAACATCAGATAGGCTCCTGGAAGACCTACAAGAGGCAACTGATGCAGGCCTATAATGTCTGGATAAAGATAGCAAAAGCTTCGAGGGCAGCATCGGGGAAATTGCCCTAATGGAAAATTTAGGTGCCAGAGTCTTAACTCTCAGATCTGAGGTCCTTGGATCAAAGGTAGAGGTGGGTGGCCTAGGAGAGGAAGTGACAGTAATGGTACCTGTCAGATCCCAGGAGCACCTTGGATCTGGCGAGGCAGAGGATCTAAGGGCTTTGCTGATTTTGCCAGAAGCTCAGAGGAAGGTCTTGAGGTGTTATGATCTCAGCTCCAACAACCAAGAATGACACTTTGAGGGGGATGAAGAGGCAGGTAAAAGTCCTTTCCAGAAAAGCTTATTCCTGCGATCGCCTGAGGGTTAAATCCCTCACAAATGACACAAGCAGATCGCAGATGGTCCAGACCCAAGCAGTAAACAAATTTACTGTGTGCATTGGAATGGGGGATTTTATGCCCACAGTCCAAGCAGCGCGTGAAACCGATTGGTTTATCAGACATGACTGAAAGGGTGCAAGACCACCACACACACATACAAACACACACACACACACACACACACACACACACACACACACACACACAAGCACCACAATTGTGAGGATAGAGAAAACTGAGTAACTATGAAACGCAGAAAAGTTTTTTTTTTTTTTTTTTTTTTTTTTTTTTTTAATACAGAAAACAGAAAAAAGGAGAAACAGAAGGCAGAAGTGCCAACTGCTGTGAGATAAGAAGCAGGATGGAAGGGTAAGACAAAAAACTGTCCCTAACACCTGCAAAAACTGATAGGAGGGGAGTAAAGGGCTATGACAATTATGCTAGCAATAAAGGTAGAAGAAAGAAAAATAAAACTTTGACTTGTCTTAACCCCAGAGAAAGTTCTCAGACAAAACCAGGAATCTGTGTCTGTACCAGCTATGTGACAAATGAGATCTGAGGACGTTACAGAGAGTGTAGGGAGTTATGGGTAAAGGCGGGAGCTCGAGACAAAGATCCAAGTCTAAAAAAAGTCCGGTCAAGTCGGATCACAGGGTCAGATCCGTAACCCAACAGTGAGGAAGAATGAAAAGGACAACATCAGATCTAAACTTGTAAATATATTTTCAAATGTTAAACAAATACTTCCAGCAAGAGAATGTCATTAAATTATAAGTAAAAGAATTACCAACTTTAAGACTATACAAGTTAAAAATGCTATTTTATTTAACTCTGCTTGGCATATACATTGCTGGGATAAATGAATGTCAGATCTACGTAATATGTTGATTAACAGAGTTAAAATGCTGGTAATTTTGTTTTCTTTGTTTCTGTGTAACACACTCCTTTCACTGGTTATTTATAAACAATTAGCCCTAAAAAAAAAATTGAGAACAAAAGAATGTTCCAATTGTGTCAGAATGCTCTGGATTCTTGCCTGCATTGCTTCTTACCTTGAGCAGGTTTGAAGAAAATCTGTGAAAACAGAAAGGGACTTTCTTTTTTCAAGTGAAAAATCTACTCAAAGTAACAAACTTGTTTTCTTCTCTTATATGTGAAGAATTGGAAAAACAAAAGCCACAGTAGTGTTTTATACTGAGCTGTTGCCGACATACAATTTGCTTACATCTTGCTCAATGTTAATAGCTTATGCTGTAGTGCTATTAACTAACTCTGCACATTAATATAAAGAAATAAAGTTATATGTTTGTTACTAATCAAAACAGTTTAAAAGAATTAAGAATGAGAAACTTACAAAGGAAATTACCAGCTACTGTGGGCTGTGAGTTTTCATTTTCATATGCTGCAATCAAATTCTAACTTCACAATATGAAGCTTAGATCAGAACAGCAGTTCACTGGTCTATATCATATATACGAGCGAATCGCACAAATTGCAAATGCTCATAATATCGAACGTACCAGACCTTGATCCCATGCTAATTATATATTCCAACTCCGAGATCGCACTACAAGTGGGGAAAGGGCAAATAACCCATTCTTCACTGGACCGCAATCTCACAAAAAGCACTTCGAGGTCCGGTATGTTCGATATTATGAGCGTTCACAATTTGTACGATTCGCTCACATGATAGCGACCCTATAGATTATATATATATATATATATATATATATATATATATATATATATGTATATACGGGTCTACTTTGAAACATCTAAAATCCATAAAAATCTAATTTTATAACATCTAATACTACAAATCAAAGAAAATTACATCCCTCCACATATAACGACACCAAACTACCAAACAAACTTTTTACTACATTTCTGCAGGGGAGCAAGCCCCCCTGCACCCCCCCCCCGTAAATTAAATATACCAACTCCAAGATCCCACTACAGTGGGAAAGTTAATTTCCTAATCCCACTGTATCAAGCCCCTCTGCAGAAACACAGCAAAATGTGTGTTTGGTGGTTTGGTGTCGTTATATGTGGAGGGGATGTTATTTTCATGTGATTTGTACTGTTAGATGTTATGAAATTTGATGGTATGGGTTCTAGATGTTTTGGGTTTTAGATGTTCTGGTCTCAATGTTATGAAATTAGATGTTATGGGTTTTAGAAGTTTCAAAGGGGACACATATATATATATATATACACATATACACACACACACATATACATGTATAAAAAAAAATATATAGATATATATATATATATATATATATATATATATATATATATATATATGGGTCCACTTCATATAATCGAATTATCATTTAATTGAATTGCAAACCATCGAGACCAACTCGTCGAAAACCCATTTCATCGAAAACTCATTTCATCGAATCTCAAATCACTGAAAACTATGAAGCAACTACAAATACCATTCCACAATGTTTTTACTACGTTTACCTTTTTCCCCCACTGTAGTGCAACCTTGGAGTTGGTATATTTAATTACGGGGGGTGTGGGGGGCGGAGCCCCCCACATGGGGGGTGCAGGGGGGCTTGCCCCCCTGCATACACATAGTACAAAGTGTCTGGGATGTTATTTGTAGTTGCTTCATAGTTTTCAATGATTTGAGATTCGATGAAATGAGTTTTCGATGAAATGGGTTTTCGACGATTTGGTCTCGATGGTTTGCAATTCAATGAAATGATAATTCGATGATATGAAGTGGAGCCATATATATATATATATATATATATATATATATATATATATATATATATATATATATATATATATAATATATATATATATATATCTATATGGGTCCTGGACAGTTTGCTGAATGGCCGTTTCTCCGAAACTGAAACGGTCGGGCATACTTGCGTGAAAGTGATTTTTGACGAAAAAGCACTTTCACGGAAGTATGCTAAAAGGTAAAGGAAATCGTGGGGGAATGGCTGTTGCTGAGATCGTAGTACAGTGGGAATATTCCCTTTTCCCCACTGTAGTGCGATCTTGGAGTGAGAATATAAAGGTAGGGGGGTGTGGAGGGCACGGCCCCCCACATGGGGGGGTGCAGGGGGGCTTGCCCTCCTGCGTAAACATTAGTTGTATTTTTTTTTTGTTTTTGTAGTTTTTTTTTACTGTTTATGAGGGGCTTTAGCGAAAGTGCTTTTTCGGCAAAAAGCACTTATCGCTTAAGTGGATTCGGTTATTTGGTTTCGGACTATTGAACTTTCGTTCAATAGTCCTAGACCCATATGTATTAGTCCAGATTGCTTGTAATACTATAATTAATAAGCATCTTATGAATAATATGCATATGCACAAGGAATTAAATATCTACTATGCAAGACTAAAAAAAGCACAGTATCAGTAAGTAAAGAAATATATACACATACTGTAATCTCTGATAGAGAGTTGACATTTCAAATAGCTCTTTGATGGGAGATTTTATAAATACAGGTTATACAAATAAGGTAGAATATTAGTAAACAAATGTAATCTGCTTAAAGAAAGATACTTACTATACAGACCTGCATATGAAAGAAATACGACTGTACAAGATCCCATATAATTTACACTGAAAAGTCATATAAAAGTATTTGAAAATATGCCGAAAACTGAAATTTGAAGCTTGGTCATGTGAACTTTGAAGCTTTTTGCAAACTGCATGTTAGTGGATTCACTAATACTACCTGAAATAGTGCATTTCATAAGTCAGAGATGAAATTTGAGTGTTAAATTGATGAATCGGTACAGCCATTTTGACAGAAAGTAAAGCAGATTTTTCAATATGCCAGGGAGGGGGAATGGGATTTGAATTAAGCACATTGCAACTTTTAAATCGAACAGAGACTGCAAATGTTTCTGAAACCGTATAAATAGCAACACATTCTCTTTGACTTCAATAATGTGCATATTTTTATGAATTATTTTAATAAGCTAAAGGATTTTTAAATATTTTGATATTTATCATATTAAGAGTCGTAGACAAATTTGAGATACAGACACTTGTACTTTTTAGTTCAGGCCTTCGTTCGATCTATACAATATGTGTACATCTTAGCATGATGAATATATTATATACACACACACAAACATATATATATATATATATATATATATATATATATATATATATATATATATATATATATATACACACACACACACACATATACAAACACACACACACACACACACACACAGATTTTCCTTTTGTATAATAGTTTAGTATGATAAGATTCCCCATCACCTGTAAGTTTACAGATATCTTCATCTCTTCAGTTCTCACTTGTTCTACTTATTTGTTTACAGATTTGTTATGATACTGCTGAATGAGCAAATAATTTAGGAATATGTAATGGATAATTTATGCTGTTACACACATAGGTAATAGTACAATGTTGGATTATTTCATATTTCTGATTAATGGATATTACTAAACTTTAATGTAGTAATGGGGGAAATAGTTTTAAATGGTAAATTATAAAACTAAATTAATAGTCTCATAATTTTTAACTTACATAATATTACATTAATTACTAGTAAGTCACTTCAGCTTTTGGCTAGTTTTTTTGATGAATTTTTAGGTATTGATGGGTAGGCAATATTATACTTGAGGGCCTCACCAGTTATTTTCGCGCAGAAGTGGGCATGTCACGAATTGAGATACAGATGCAGTAGACCCGGGCTGTGCATCTTGATGCACAACTGTTTCACAGTCTGTAAATTACGAAACTGGCCTGTGACAGTCCTATTCTCAAAACAACTGTGGCAGAGGCAGTAGTATATAATATGCAGAACATACCAATCAAGTTACAATTTTAAGTATTAAAATTATGTGTGCCTTAATATTACTTATCGGGAGGATCTGTTTTGATTTATTATTAGTATTTTAAATGAATCATTGGCAAATACTATTTATTCTACGTTTAAAGAGTATTCAGTACCTGTGCTGCCCTGCTCCTTTTTGCAGCAGAAGAAATAGAGCTGTAATCAACAAATAACTTGCATTTGTTTATGTCTTTAAAACGCATCATGCAGCTTTAGTTTAATGACTATTTGTCAAATAAATTTTACAAATGATGAAAATTCCCATGATGTGTGCGTTTTTGTCCCATTTATTTATTTGTTTACTTATACTAAGTTTCTAAGTGCAAATTTTAGCACTGTGGTCTGAATGCAGAAATGGAAATGGTTCCCACAGCTTGTTTTAAATTAAAAGCAAACTCCGAATGAAATAAAGGACTCCACTATTAATTAGTAAGGACTCCTTGTGAAACTATCGTTTTCTTTTTACATTTTGTTGTATATTCGGTTCATAGGTAGATACTAGGCTATCTGCCCTAGGGCATTTATAAGCCTAGCCAGAGTGTATTTGGCTTTCGCCTCCCTATTAGATTAGCCTACTGTGCCTCTGTATAGTAGGTCACAGAAGGTAGCCCTTTAAGATTAGTTTACTGTGCTTCTGTCAAGCAGGGACACAGAAGAGATCCCAGGGTTGAATTTGCGATTTCCCATCCACATGTCCAGATTTCGCTTGAAGAGGGTCAGCGAGGGGCTATGTCTAACATGAATTGGGATTCTATTCCAGAGTGAGGGGAGCCTCTGGGAAATGAATCTGTCCCTCCAGCATGTCCTATTTATTTTTGTGCTGAGGTTTAAGTCCCTAGAGCGTGTAGCTCTAAGGGATTTGGATTTTTCGAGGTGGAGCATGTCCATTAATTCTGGAAGCAATGGCCAGAGATAATGCATTGGCCGGAGGTCAGGATCAAACCTTATGCATGGGAGGTGAACACCTTAACCGCTTCGCTATCTGGTCTCACTCCAGAGGGAATGCATATTTATGAGTGACATATCACGGGGTGGGTTTTGAGCGGGGCTTGCTACTGTGCATCTGGTGAGGCCCTCAAGTACAATATTGCCGATAGGTAGAGACAGTATAGTAGTTTGTCTATTCACTATAGGAAATGTAGGAACTTTGGTATCCATGGTAAGTTGTGTTTTATTAGTAATATATACAGTTACAACTGTAGACTGTTATTTACAAGTTTTAGTATGTTAGTTTTTAATATGAAAGAATTAAAAAATATAGAAAGTTAAGATAGTGCTGGACAAATGCATTACATACAGTCTTGTAAACTAAATTAATATGGTGGATAAATGTGTCATATTATCTTTTAATATAAATCTTTTTAAATACACAGTATGGATACTTTTAATTTATTATCTATTAATGTAAATGGATTAAGTAATGGCAAAAAAAGAAATCCTCAATGAGCTAAAATTAAATAGAGGCGGCATTATATTCTTGCAAGAGACTCCGTTAATATTTAAATAATTTAGATTATAAAATATTATCTGCTTCTTTTAACAGAAGGAAGACAGGGAGTGCTCTACTTTGGAGAAGATCTACTGTAATGTCTAAGGTAATGGAATCCATTAATGATCCAAAAGGAATGTATACATTTGTAATTAAATATAATAGCAAATTCTATACACTAGCTAATTTTTTCTGAATCCCTGGAATAGGTGCAAGAGTGGCTAAATATCACAAGCTTACTACAAGGTCATTGGAAGGATAGTTTAATTTTAGCAGGGAATTATAATTGAATATCTAGCCTAGAAGATACAAGTAAATCAAAGAAAGCTAAAATTCTGGCATCAGCTAAAGCACTAAACAGATGGATTAATAATAATTTAGTTGATTTAATACTAAAAGCAGAAGTTATTGTTCTTCACTCATTACTCTCATGAGCATGGAATGCAAACTAGAATTGCTAGGATCTATGCCTCTACAGATTTACTTAATAAAGTGAATTATTTTAAAACTATTCCTTGTCCTTTATCTGATCATATTGCATTAAGTACCAATATATTAATGGATATAAGAACATTTCAGATTATTTATAGAATCCCAGTAGATATGATGAAATTCAAATAATTTTAACAATTAACTTAAGGAACAAATCAAGAATTTTTTTTATCTTTGAATGATAAAGGTGATGTTAGTAAACTCGTACTATGGGACTCCCTAGAAATGCACATTAAAGATAGAATGGAAATATGCAAAACGTGAAGACACACTTTAGAAGAACAGAAAGAATGCTCTACAGTCAGTCCAGTCACAGAGCCTTAACGCAATTTTATTGTAATACAATTGATAAACAGCGTTTTCGCTACTAAAACCATGTAGCTTCTTCAGAGGCTAAAAACACAGTAAAAAGGCGCCAACTACAATTTATACTGTAGCCGGCCTCATTCAATACAGCTGAAATACGTAAAATACATCACTTCCTTAAAATCAAACCATTATTTCTTTAAGAACACATTCAATAGTGGATTATATCCTTACATTTGTAATATGCCTACTACTCTAAAACTTAATTACAATAAGTACAGTACCAATACGTTATATGTGTATAAAGGTAGTATTGTGTATATTTTTATGTACTTTATACAATACTACCTTTATACAATACTACCTTTATACACATATAACGTATTGGTACTGTACTTATTGTAATTAAGTTTTAGAGTAGTAGGCATATTACAAATGTAAGGATATAATCCACTATTAAATGTGTTCTTAAAGAAATAATGGTTTGATTTTAAGGAAGTGATGTATTTTACGTATTTCAGCTGTATTGAATGAGGCCGGCTACAGTATAAATTGTAGTTGGCGCCTTTTTACTGTGTTTTTAGCCTCTGAAGAAGCTACATGGTTTTAGAAGCGAAAACGCTGTTTATCAATTGTATTACAATAAAATTGCGTTAAGGCTCTGTGACTGGACTGACTGTAGAGCATTCTTTCTGTTCTTCTAAAGTGTGTCTTCACGTTTTGCTAGTTTGTCATGGCTTCTGAGTGCTTAGACAGTCCACCTAGTCCTAATCTATTCGGGACTAACCCTCCCGGAAACACAGATATCGCTTCCTTATTGGTGAGCATTTCAGAGAGACTTGATGTTTTCAATTCAAGACTCACAAACATCGAAAAAGGCAGCGGATTTCTTGTACTTGCACCTTCTGACAGCAGCGGAGTATCTGGATCAGGCTCAGCAGGAAATCGGGGAGCAGTTGTCGCTACGGAAAAAAGTTCTGAAAGTAACTTCGTGGGTAAGCTAGGAGCACAGAACCTACGGGCTGCAACAAAATCCGCGAACACCATGACGCAAACACAGGACCGTTTCAGTGGGAATTCTCTCGAGGATTCCATACCGCCGGGACAAAAGCAAAGGTCCCAACGTGTTTCCACTAATGACACTACTGGTTTTCCCTTAGAAGAATCATCTGCCATTAATCGAGTTGAACAAGGAGAAGCACTTATTGGCGTAACATCAGCCGTGGACTGGCTAAAGAATACAGGTGACTTTTTTTCCTTTTTGCAACCATTAAATGATGAACCGCCGGTGCAGCTAACAGGACATTCTAAGGGAGAAGGATTTGACATTACAGCAAAATTGAAAATATTGGATATTAAAACTTTAAAAATTCGTAAGCTCCAACTGGAAGTGGCTTACTTTAAACAATGTATATCAGAGAATATGATACCCAAGGGTTTAAGGAATAACTTTACACCCTCAGGTTTAACTATTGACAATGGTTTTCTTTCTGACTTAAAGGCGATGTTCCAGAAACAAGGGCTCGACCTTTTGGAACTCATTGTAAAATATTATTCTGCACATATTGACACTTTGAGTGCAGAAATCAAACAAATTGATGATGAGATTAGAATGTACGTGAATTTCAGAAAGTTTAAGTTTGATTATGAACGCATTTTCGCCAGTATTGACAACTATATGGGAAAGTTAAAAAACCAAAAAACAAGGAAGTTGTTTAGGGATAGACAGGTCTATTCAGATAACACAGCCTACCCTAAATTAAGGAATTTAGAAGTCCAGGAGGATATTCTTATACCTGAGGATGGTGAAGACCAGGGGTTCATTAATGAGCATTCAAATAAGACAAAACCAACAGATACTACAGGTAGCTGGAATGTTGTAAGGAGGAGTAATAGGAACAAAAATAAAGGAGGGGGAGTCGACATTCAGGCTACGAATAGTACCAATTTACCTAATAATGCTAAAAATGACAATCAGCATTTTTTAGGGAAAGGGCCCAACCAAGACAACAGGAAGAAGAACAAGAAATGGAAGAACTAATGACCGACACGGCACCTCTTTTGGTTCCTAATCCCCCAACTATTGTTAAGAATAGAAAGGGGGATTTTACCATTTATAATTTTTCATCACTCACCCTAGAACCAGAGTTAGTAGAGTTGCTTTCTTTAGGTAACAACTTTGTTCCCTCTAAACACTTTGATGTTGTCAAAGTTCTCATTGATCTTAAGTGCTTTGTAAGGAAGCTAAATTTAAAACTATTATTTAACAACTCCAGTAACGAAGAGAGGCAAGGCTTAAAGGTTCCTAGTATTTTTAATCCCCCTTTACATGTGGGCTTACGCATTTTTGAAAATGCTTGCGAATTGGACATTAGGCATTTAGAAAAAGTTAAAGGGACTAGAAAAAGCACATTTAACATCTCAAAGGAACAGTTACAGGCCTTAAACCAACTTAAAGATTTTTCTGTCAGGGTTATGAAACCCGACAAAGGTGGGGGCCTGGTTGTTTTTGAAAATAGTCTTTATAATGAAAAAATGTTATTGATTTTGGATATACCTGCCTATTCCAATTCATCTATTAACGAAATGAATATTAACAACCACAGGATCAAGGGGTATTATAGGGACCTTTTTATTGAAGGAAGAATAGATCATGACACCTTCGAATATACTAACATCTCTCAACCTAGGGTACCTGTGATGTTTGGTATTCCCAAGATTCACAAGAATCTTGGAGATCCACCTATGAGGGCCTTGATTGATGGGAGATCCTCCATCACATACCCATCAGCCAAATACATAGACTTCCTTTTAAACAAATACTTGGAATTCATTCCAAGTATTTGTAAGGACTCTTGGAGCTTTCTTTCTAGTATCAACAACATTGGTTTTGACAACGCTTACAACTTCTTGACAGTCGACGTTGTCGATTTATACACCTCTATTCCACACTCGGAGGCTATCGAGTGGTTGGAGTTGTTGTTACTGGAATTAAAAGCTCCAAGAGATGAGATAAATAATGTCACAGAACTCTTAGACATAGTCCTGGCTTCTAACTTCTTTGTTTTTGGGAATGATTATTACATCCAAAAGCAAGGAGTAGCAATGGGCTCCCCATGCGGAGCCATAGTAGCTAACTTATTTATGGCATGCTGGGAGAGAGAGTTCGTCTTGAATCATCCAACATGGAAAGATAAAATTTGTCATTACACAAGATTCCTTGACGACATATTTATTCTATTTAAGGGTAATGGAGAAGAGGTACAGTTGTTGATTGATTACTTTAATAACACTACTCCATTCCTTAGGTTTACTTTTAAGTTTGACACCAGTAAGATAGAATACCTGGATGTCAAACTTGAAAAGGACATGGATAACCTTAGGTTTACCTCATCAATTTACCGTAAAGATACTTACATCAACTCATTTCTACACTACACAAGTGCCCACCCATATAAGTTAAAAAAAGCCATTATTAAAGGACAGCTGGTTAGGGCTGGGCGCATGTGTAGTGATTTCAAGGAATTTGAAAAAGAATGTACTGTCCTTACTGAATTCTTCTTAAATAGAGGTTACCCACCTTCAGTTATAGACGAACTAACTTCAGAAGTGATTAACAAAAGACGGAACGGGACTATTTGTCCTTTATTAATTGACAGAAAAACTACAAATTTGTGGGACCAACACCAGCCCATCGATGTGATAGCTACAAGGCCTAGTCCTGTTTATCCTGTTTATGGTGTCGAGCAATCCAGAACAGATTACACTTTGTCTTTCTCAACTGTATTTAACTTAAACTCAAAAGAAATAATAGAGATCATTGATAAGAACTGGTATTTTATCACTACTAATTCATTTTTGGTTGAGAAACTTGGTACAAAACCAAAGGTCACGTTTAGGAGAGGTAATAACTTAAAGGAATTATTACAATCAACTTCTTCTGGTCAGGTCCTACATAGAACAAAAGGGTGTTTTACTTGTGGATCATGTAATTGGTGTCATACCCTGCGCACTGGTAATTCCTTTAGTATAGGGACTAGTAAAAAATTCTTGATCAACTACAGAATAACTTGTGACACCAAATCCATTATATATGTAGCTCTCTGTGTATGTTGTCCGGCATTTTATGTCGGAAAAACCGATAGGAAATTCAGAGAGCGCATATACCAGCACACATATGCCATTAGGAACAATAAAACTGAAAACACACTTGCAAAGCATGTGATATCAAACCCTGGACACAATTTTGTTTTTATGGGGATTGATTGTAAACAAAAGTCAGTCAGGGGAGGACCTATTTCACTTTTATTAGAGATTTTAGAATTACAATGGCAACTAAAATTGGATGCCTTCAATTTGCCAGGCTTAAATGAGAGCTGCAACATAGCTCCTGTGCTAAAATATAGGTCCTTTTTACGTTGATTAGTCATATGTGGTGATCTTGACTGGTGCAAGTTTGACTGTTTATTTAAAGAGAAGCAGTTCTATAAAGTACATAAAAATATACACAATACTACCTTTATACACATATAACGTATTGGTACTGTACTTATTGTAATTAAGTTTTAGAGTAGTAGGCATATTACAAATGTAAGGATATAATCCACTATTGAATGTGTTCTTAAAGAAATAATGGTTTGATTTTAAGGAAGTGATGTATTTTACGTATTTCAGCTGTATTGAATGAGGCCGGCTACAGTATAAATTGTAGTTGGCGTCTTTTTACTGTGTTTTTAGCCTCTGAAGAAGCTACATGGTTTTAGTAGCGAAAACGCTGTTTATCAATTGTATTACAATAAAATTGCGTTAAGGCTCTGTGACTGGACTGACTGTAGAGCATTCTTTCTGTTCTTCTATAGAATGGAAATATGGATGAGTAATAAAACAGTAGGATAAAGAGTTCTTAGAGAAGTACAAGACAAAATATACAAAGTGAGGTCTGAGCAACAAACAAATAAATTAGACAATACTGAAGTCATTAAAAATGAATGACAAAATATCAAACATTTGTAATGCATAAAGTGGAGATAGCTTTAGAAAAAATAAAACTGCAGTTATGAGATAGATGACTTTTAAAAAGTACATAAATTAGCTGATAAAAAAAGGCACAAATCAATAATATCCAGAATCCTCCCACTAATAAGCTTACTTCAGACATAAAGGGAATGCTTTATATTTAAAAAAAAAATTCAATGAGGATCTTAATAAAGATAAAAATAAGAATCCTGATGATTACAAAACTGATAAGTATTTAAAGAAAATGTTACTAATAAACATAATGACCAATAAATATCTGTGTTGAATAAGCCTATTACCCTAACAGAAGTTAAAGAAGCTTTTTAATTAAAGGGAAAAAGATAAAGCTCCAGGATTAGATGGTTTAAGTATGGAATTATGTAGTCTGCTTCCGTTAAATATTTTAAAATTACTGAGTGACATTTTTAGAATAATTCAGTGTCAAAATAATTCCTCCCTCATGGAAATTTTCTGTAATCTCACCTATACTGAAACAAGGAAAGGATAATAAGATACTTTCCTCATATAGATCTATTTCATTATTAAATGTAGACTATAAAATGTTTACTTCCATCTTCCCTACATGATTAAGAGATGTAGATTAATTATTAAAGATTAAACAGGAATTATCTCAGATTTAGTAAAAGGACTGAACAAGAAACTGGCCCTAATTAGCTTCGATATTGAAAGAGCTTTTGATTATGCAGACTGGAACTACTTGTTCAAAACTTTAGAAGCATTTGCATTTCTAGAACAATTTATTGGAATATTTAAAAACATGTACAAAGACTCCAAAGCATATGTTAAATATGTTCCTTACAGTTCTCAAGGATTCACTCTAAAGGAACAGAGCAAGGGTGTCACCTGCCCCCTCTACTATTTGCATTAGTTACTGAACCCTTATCTAATAGTATAAGCAGCAATTAAAAATGATGGCTTCTAAATTAGCAAAGATTCTCAATCTAAAATGCATCTTTTTATAGATTATATTTTATTAACTATTGGAGATTTAAATTATTCAACTGAAGAAATAAATGAAGAAACAAACATTTCAAGAAGTAACACTACTAAAATTTAATAATAATAAAATTGAAACTTTAGTGTTAAATCAATTACTAGATAGTACGTTTAAAGATACTATAAACATAATTGGGAAGGAAAATAACTACAATATCGAGGAACAGAACATTTATCAATATGCATGTAAGATTATTAATAAATAATTTTGAAAAAACAATTGAAGTGTTATTTTTTTTTTTTAGTTTTGAGGATAGGTTAGTACTCATTATGAGGACAGGTTAGTACTCATTAAAATGATTATATTTTCCAATATTATATACATACTGCATTCAATAGCTTTAATACCAGACAAAAAACTTTTACAGAAAATGAAAAAAAAAAAAGTTAACTTCATTCTTATGGTACCCTAAAAAGCCAAGACTTGCTTCTAAACATCATATGGGAGCATAGTGGCATTGGCTTTCCAGATGTAGAATCTTAATCTACTGCTGCAGTTTTTAACACTATTATATTCTGGATAGACTCAACATACACTAGTCATTGGAAAACCATTCAGGAACAGATTCTACTAACTTCTTATAAGTTTATCAAATATGACAGATTAGAAATATGTAACAATACTTTCATCTGGTTAATAAAATATGCCCTAGAAGGAAACTCATTTCAGTCTTTATACTCTGCATATATGAAACTGATTCTTAACACTTAAGAAATAGCTTTTTAAAACTCCATTAATATCAAAATGGAAATGTTTGTTCTTTTTCATTGTACACTAATTTAAGGAAATTCAGAACAATGTTGAGATGAATTTACTAAAAAGGAATGGACAGGTATTATGGTCTGATTGCTTTAAAAAATTAATAGTTACTAGAATATTTAATGAAAGATTATAAGTTGGATGAATCTGTTAACTAGTTATCATCCATCATTAAGAATTTAAATGAATTTGTGCATAATAGGAATAAAGAAGATCGGAACACTATTCCTCCATTATATGAACATATGAATGTGATCATCAAAACTAAACTGACACACAAAGGAAGCATGTTCAAGTTATACAAGTTAATTATAAATTATACTAATAATTTTGATGCGAAAGTCTGGAACGTTTTATATAGTAGTGGATTAAGTGACTCAATAGATGGTAAGAATAAAATATTGCTACTTAAACCAGTCAGTCAAACTTCAAGTTTATACTAGAAAGTTTTTATGAGAGAATATATACATAGAATGTTTTTACTCTGTACAAAATTTCTCAGTTTGGTAAAATGAATTCTGTCTGCTGGAGATGTAGTAAATATGTAAAGCTGATTAGACGCAGGTTTATGGATTGTGAAAATTAAATGTATATTGGGAAGTATGCTTTTACGGGTTTATGGTCTGAGAATTGTTTTTTTAACTAGATCACTAGTACTAATGAATGTCCTACTTCCCTTATCTGTAAAAGCCAAACAAAAAAATTGTTCTGGAGTCTCCTGGCATTAGCTAGAAAAGTTATTACAAAAAAATGGAAATCAAATTCAGTTCCTACAGCCAAAGAATTTTTAAATTTAACAGCAATACTATATAGAACTGAAAAAAAGTGATGAGTATAAGATCTATAAATCATACTAAGGATTTTAGTGGTTGGGATAGCCTTGAAATGTTGCTATTGAAATACCAAGACTCAACTGTATACAATTACCTTCACGATTCAATGTATTCCTACCATTGTTTAACAATATGTGATGCTGAATTTCTTCCTGTGTATATATTGTAAATATGTAAAATTAATAAAAATCTTCTCAAAAAAAAAATAACTTCAAAATGATACAGATAAAAGAAACAACAGGCTTTGCGCAAGGCAGTCCCTAATGTTCAAATGACACCATGGAACTTCAGTTGTCCAGTACAAGTCATAAAACACTTGAGAAAAGCTCCATAACACCATACAGCAGTATTAAGCATACAAACATAACAATAAGTTACAATTCCCAGAGGAATTAACAACATTAGTACATAGTAACAATATTAACATAAAAAGTTAACAAATGTAAATAAAGATGTAGATATGTATGCATTTTAAATAAAACACTAAAAAGATGCCCGTGCCCTGGTCCAGCAATCAAGGAGCCTCAATCCTCACCACTAACACCAGTGAGGGGCGTCTCATATAGGAGAAAAGGATAACAAATACACACAGTAAAGTGCAATTTCCCTTAAGAGCACACAGAGATCACAGTCAGTCTGGGGCTGGTCGCTCCCTTGCTCTCCAAGTCCTCAATAAGACTCCCCACTGGAAAAGTTATAGGGTCCAGATCTCAGCCTACTGGGCAAGCTAAAACCTCCAGCACCCTCTCTGTCCAACCAGTGCTTCGTGTCCATGCCCAAGTAGCTCACACACACACACACACACACACACACACACTTTGAGAAGAGTTTATACAATCACACAGACACTCCTGGGGAAGACTGGCACATGTTCTTCAGCTGTGCCCCTTTTCCCAGACTATATGGTAGTACCAGCTGCTACCACCCACTAATATTTATCAGCTACTCAAAGGCCCTTATAAGGGTGTCCAATTATTACTGTGCATTATTGTTATCCAATTGGTAGTATAGCCAAGGGCTAAAGCTATTAAAGTGGCTTTTTACAATTTTACCAAAGGCATGCAAGTGCTCTAAAGAGCTTAAATTATCTCTACAAAAACAGCCACAGTTGAAAGGGTTTAAAAATATTTACTAACAAATAGTCAAAAGACAAGACAATACTTTTTACTACACAGTGCTAGTCAAGAGTTCAGAGATCACAGAGAAATACTTAAAATAATTCAGTAGTACAGTTCTGACATCACAGAAAAACATTCTAATCTTTCTAGTTTCTAGCTATTTCTAAGAGAAAACACATGTCTAAGATAAACTTGCATATAGAGCAAGACAGTGCTGATGAGTTGGATGGTCAAGATAAAAATGCTTAATGCTCTCTGATTCTCTCCTTTTTAAAATCACATTACTGGTTCACATTACATCATTCTTCACACTTCCCTGGGTTCCCAGGCGAACAGAAACTACATTTACATTCTTCACCTCTGGGTAGAAACCAGAGCAATAAAGGACATTTATGCATGCAAATTAGCCATTAACTCTGGCCTTAAAACAATGGGCAGGATGCCTCACTCTAGACTTACTGGCTCCGAGTTTTAACGTCAAAGGGTCACAACATGATTTACTTGGTCAGTAGAGTGCACTGTTGTTACATTTTTTCCAGTTCCACATGTAACACTATTTTACCATTTAAGACACAAGCCTGTGGTTTACATTAATATTTACAGATGACAGAATCAGCTCCAAAATTCTATCTGGCTAGGCTGACAGCCTTCACCTATCTTCACCGAATCTTCACATATCTCCCTCCCTGGAAAACTCAAGCTAGTTTTTCAAGTGACCCTTGAGAAACGCTTCTTGAGGGAGTCAGGTGTAACTGAGTATACCTTACCCCATTCCCTCACTTGAGTGTCCATCTGCACTGACATTGCTAATCCCACTGTGGTGCTGCATGGACATATATGCTTGCAACCCCAGGCTCCATCTTAGCAACTTGGCATTTTGCTGGCTGGCTCTGTTTAATCATATTAGGGGGGTTTGATCCGTTACAGCAGTGAATTTCCTTCCATACAGATAAGGCTGATGTTTCTGCAGTGCCCACACTATGGCTAGACATTCCTTTTCTACAGCTGCATAACATTCCTCCCTGGGTTGAAGCCTATGACTGAGATAAACCACTGGGTGTTCTTTTCCCTCTTTAGAAATCTGGCTAAGTACAGCCCCCACCCCATGGTTCAAAGCATCCACCTGCACAACAAATTCTTTGCTGTAATCTGGAATGGCTAACACAGGGGGTCTCCCAAAGCTTTTTTAAGCATCTGGAATGCCTGTTTACATGCTGGGGTCCACACTACCTTATTTGGCCTTTTCTTCCTTGTCAGGTCTGTGAGGGGAGCAGCTATGGTGTTATAACTGGGAACAAACGTTCTGTAGTACCCTGCTGTCCATAAAAATGCCCTCACCTGCTTTGTGGTAACAGGTGCAGGCCATGCCTGAATGGCTTACACTTTGGCAGGTTCTGGCCTTATCTTACCACTCCCCACTCTATGTCCTAGGTAGGAGACCTCTGCCATACCCACCTGACATTTGTTTGGCTTAATTGTCAGCCCTGCCCTCTGTAGTGTGCCCAGCACCTCCCTAACATGCTGAAGGTGCTCTGGTCAGGAATGGCTGTAGATGGCAATATCATCTAGGGAAGCAAGGGCAAACCCTCCTGCTCCTGCTAGGATATGATCTACCAGCCTCTGGAAAGTTGCTGGGGCATTCTTCATCCCAAAGGGCATCTTTGTGAACTCATACAAGCCAAATGGAGTCACAAAGGCTAACTTCTCTCTAGCACTGGGAGTCGGGCACCTGCCAGTAACCCTTGGTAAGATCAATGGTTGTAAGTTACTTAGCCCCACCCAGCTGCTCTAGGGCCTCATCTGTCCTAGGCATGGGGTAAGCATCTGACTCTGTGTAACTATTTACTTTCCTGTAGTCCACACAGAACCTGGTGCTGCCATCCTTCTTTGGCACCACCAACACTGGTGAGGCCCATGGACTGTTGGACTCTTGAATCACCCCTAGTCCCAACACCTCCTGTACCTCCACCATCAGAGTCTGACTCTCTCAAGCACTCCATAAGGGGCCTGCCTAATAGGCCTTTGGGGTCCTGTATCCACCTGGTGCTGCCCCAGGTGGGTGCACTCTGGTTTCCCAGTGAACATGTCCCCATATTCCTGCAACACTCCTCGGATTTCTCGAACCTGGGTAGGAGATAGCTGCTGGGACATTGCTTCCCACTTCCACTGAGGCATCAGCCTGAGCCTCACTGAGAAGATCAGTCCCCAGATCTCCCTCAGACTCCTCTCGCAATCCACTGCAAATGCTCAGCACAAGAGTCTCCCTATCATGGTAAGGTTTCATCATGTTAACATGGTACAATTTGTGCCCCTGCCTTCTACCTAGCAGTTCCACCATGTAATTAACATCACTTATCTTTCTTACCACCTTGTAGGGTCCCTCCCAAACTGCTTGCAGCTTGTTGTGTCTGACAGGAATGAGAATCATTACCTGCTGCCCCAAAGCATATTCTCTAGCTTGAGCATCCCTGCCATACCACACCTTTTTCTGTTGTTGGGCTTCTGCCAAGTTCTCCTGAACCAAGCCAATGAGTTCCCTGAGCCTTGTCCTGAGGTTTAGGACGTATGCTACAACAGACTCCTTGTGAGACTCGCACTCACCTTTCACTCATCTCAAATTAAATCTAGAGGTCCCCTCACCCTATGCCCATACAGCAACTCAAAGGGTGAAAACCCTGTGGATTCCTGGGGATCCTCTCTGTAAGCTAACAGATGGGGCAAATATTTGTCCCACTCCCTCTTAAAATGACCTGCAAATGCACCTAAAATGGAATTGATTGTAGGGTTTAACCTCTCAACAAGACCATTCATTTGGAGATGGTAGGGGTTGTCTTCATGTGCTTCACCCCACAGGACTTCCACAGAAAAGCCAGCAGGTCTGACATGAAACTGGCACCTCTGTCAGTATTTCTTTTAGGAAACCTACCCTGCTCAAAATCTCTAACAAAGCATTTGCCACCTTCTCTGCCTCAATGGAGGACAAAGCCACTGCCTCAGGATATTGTGTAGCATAATCCACTATCACTAGGATATACTTTTTCCTTGTGGAACTTGGGGTACTCAGAGGACCCACAAATATCCATAGCTACCCTCTGAAATGGCTTCTCAATCACAGGCAAGGGCAAAGGAGCTCCCACCTTGTCTCCTGCCTTGCCTACCTTTTGGCACTGGTCACAGGTCCTGCAATACACTGTTACATCTCTGGAAATTTCAGGCCAATGGAACTTTGGCATAATACGCCTCTTTATACGTTTTATGCCCATATGACCTGCAAAGGAAATATAATGGGTTATTGCTACAAGTGCCAGTCAGCAGGCTCTAGGCACTACCAACTATTGTACTCTCTCATTTCTAGCCCTCCCTCAAGGGTCCACTCTATGTACAGTAGTGTCCCAGTATACAGATTCCCCCTTTCCTTGAGAATCAGGTGCCTCCCTAGCTACCTGCCTCAGGCCTTGCAATGTGGGGTCTGAGAGCTGAGCCTGTCTCAACTCTTTCCTTGTAACCCTTCCCAGCACCCCTTCCACAGGAAGTATGGTATCCTTTGACAGTGGTGCCTCACCATCAGCCTGGGTACCATCTCTACCTTTGCAGTCACTATGTCCAAGGGACCATAAGTACCCCCAAGCAGCTGTGGTTCACCTTCAGTCTCACTGCTACAGGGTAGCTCCCTCCCTGAAGTAACCACTTCACCAGCCCTGGCTGAAGTATGCAATCTGTCTGGGTTTCCCCAAGGCTACCAGACTTACCTGCTTGTCTCCAAGCCTGACTGCGTGTAACTGCACAAGCACAGGTTACTGCACTATCAAAATCATTCCCTATCAGGACATCTGCAGGTATATCCTCAAACGCATCTACTTGCTGGCTTCCTTTTCCACCCTCCCATTCAAGGTGAACCCTAGCCAAAGGTATTTGGAATGGGATCCCTCCTAAAGCCCTGACTGGAGTAGACTGCCCAGGCAAGTAGTGCTCCTCTGCAACCATTGCAGGCTTTACAATGGTTATATCTGAGGCTGTTTCTCTCTTGGCAATGGCCTCTTTGCCATTCACTGCAATAGGATACAACCTCTGGGGGTAGTTTGGTACCCTTGTTGCCCCAAGACAACCTACTATTGGCATTTTGTCTTTCCCACTTACTGGCTCCCTCACCTTTTGTTCCCCACCTCGCCTCTGTGGACACCTGTATGCCACATGGCCCCACTGGTTCCATTAAAAACATTTAACCCTAGCTCCTGGACGTATACCTGGACTAGTGGCTTCCCTTGCTACTGGCAGATTCTGTTGGGGCAGTCTGTGCTGCCCACCCTGGGTTCCTTTAGACCCATGAGCTGCACTGAGGACCCCTTTCCTGTGCAGGGCTGCCCTGCTTGCCAGGTATAGGTCTCCTTTCTTCCCAAACACGTCTGAATTAGCACATTGTCTATCAGCTAACCAGATCCTCATGTCCTCAGGCAAAGTGCTAAGGGCTTGTTCCCTCCCCAAAAGGTCTGCCAGCCCTGCAAAAAAAGTGATCTGACATCCACTCACCCACCTATGGAAATAAGTTCCCAGTTCAGCAACATATTCACACACACTTTCATTTGCCTTGCGTCTATGCTCATGAAACGTTTTCCTATACGTTTCAGGTGTTAGTTTAAACAATTCTAACTAGTGATTTTTAACAGCAGTATAATCAAAACATGCAATGTCAGACATTTTTGACAAAATAGTTACAGCTTTACCATGGTGTACGGGGGGGTCAGGAACTGTACTCGGAGCCTTTTATCAACACCATACTGTTTGCATACCCTCTCAAACATATGAATGAAACTATTAAAATGATCTCCCTCTTTAAAATGCAGAAGAAAATTACCGACCTTTTGTGCTTCTGGGGTCCAGTTACTTCCTTCCCCATTACCTCCATGACTCTGGCAAAGAGTCAGCATCTCCTTCTCATGCTGCCTCTGCCTCTCCTTTTCCTGAGCTTCCAGGTGTAGCAGTTTCTCTTTCTCCTCAGCCTGCAAACGTTGCAGTTTCTCATTGTCCTCGCTCTCTAGATGCCTAAGTCTCTCAGTTGCTTCTATTTCCACATGCATGACATCCAACCCAAGCCTCTTTAGCTCCAGATGGATTTTTAAGTCCTCTGCAGAAAGGCTGAACTGTCCATTCTCCGAGGGTATAATATCTCCATCGCCAGACTGATTGTCCTCCTAGCTGCCGTTTTCTGATGCAGCTGTAACCAAGGCTGCAATCAGGTCTGCCTTGGTCAGGTTTCCATGCACCAGTCCCCTAGCCTGGCACATCTCCACCAGCTGGCTCCTTGTCAGCTTTCCATACTCCTCTGCTGACATGCTGCCTGCTCACCCTGACTAACAAAGCTAACAAAAGAAATAAAACAATTGTGATCTGAACTCTCACTGCATGGCTGATTTAGTGTACAAAACACGTTCAGAGCTCACTGTACACCAGCTACAGGAATTCACTCTATCCAAACCACTACAAGCCAATTAGTATTTGCCAACCAATTAATATATGGTGTGGATATCCCACCATTGCCAAACAATTAAGATGCGATGCCCATGCCCTGGCCCAGCAATCAAGGAGCCTCAATCCTCACCACTAACACCAGTGAGGGCCATCTCATATATAGAAGGAAAGGATAACAAATACACACAGTAAAGTGCAATTTCCCTTAAGAACACACAGAGATCACAGTCAGTCCAGGGCTGGTGGTGCCCTTGCTCTCCAGATCCCCAATAAGACTCCCCATTGGCACAGCTATAAGGTCCAGATCTCAGCCTAGTGGGCAAGCTAAAACCTCCAGCACCCTCTCTGTCCAACCAGTGCTTCATGTCCCTGCCCAAGTAGCTGACACACACACACACACACACACACACACACACACACACACACACACACACACACACACACACTTTGAGAAGAGTTTATACAACCACACAGACAGTCCTGGGGGAAGGCTGGAAAAGGTTCTCCAGCTGTGCCCCTTTTTACCAGACTATACGGTAGTACCAGCTGCCACCACCCACTAATATTTATCAGCTACTCAAAGGCCCTTAAAAGGGTGTCCAATTATTACTGTATTATTATCAAATTGGTAGTATAGCCCAGTGCTAAAGATATTAAAGTGGCTTTGTACAAGTTTACCAAAGGCATGCAAGTACTCTAAAGAGCTTAAATTATCTCTACAAAAACAGCCATACTTGAAAGAGTTTAAAAATATTTAATAACAGTCAAAACACAAGACAATACGTTTTACTACACAGTGCTAGTCAAGAGCTCAGAGATCACAGAGAAATACTTCAAATAATTCAGTAGTACAGTTCTGACATCACAGAAAAACACATCTTTCTAGTTTCTAGCTATTTCTAAGAGAAAACACATGTCTAAGATAAACTTACATATAGAGCAAGACAGTGCTGTTGAGTTGGACAGTCAAGACAAAAATGCTTAATGATCTCTGATTCTCTCCATGTTTAAAATCACATTCCTGGTTCACATTACATCATTTTTCATACTTCCTTGGGTTCCCAGGTTAACAGAAATTACATTTACATTCTTCACCTCTGGGCAGAAACCAGAGCAATAAAGGACATTTATGCATGCAAATTCTGGCCATTAACTCTGGCCTTAAAACAATAGGCAGGATGCCTCACTCTAGACTTACTGGCTCCAAGTTTTAACATCAAAGGGTCACAACATGCTTTACTTGGTCAGTAGAGTGCAGCTTTGTTGCATTTTTTTCCAGTTCCACATGTAACACTATTTTTACAATTTAAGACACAAGCCTGTGGTTTACATTAATATTTACAGATATTAATCTCCAAAATTCTATCTGGCTAGGCTGGCAGCCTTCACATATCTTCACCCAGTCTTCACAGTATGCAATAATAAACAGGAATGGAAGTTCCCAAAGGGATCTTATCTGACTCTGGAAGCTGTAATCCACCAATGCAGGTTGCTGAGGATATTCAACTGTGTGAGTTCTACAGCTGGCACTAAAAGACCGAATAACTGACTTTCTGTGACAGGAGTTAGGCTTCCCTTGATGTGACAGGCTTAGCGGATTCCCTTTCACAGAGAATCAGAGGAGTGGATTCTGAACTCTGGGATGCTGCAAGTGTAGATGTTTCTCCAGGCACAGAACCCACATGCCACTGAGGCAATGTGAATGATGAACATCTTGTTACATACTCTCTTTCTGACTTATAAACATATAACCTTCCATAACTTGTTTCATACTTTCTTTTCCAATTATAACAACCCTCGTCTCCTTCTTCACTCAAAGTACAACCTCTTAGTGTCAGCATCTCACTTTTACTCCTTCCTGTTACACAAGTACTAATATAATAAGAGCAGTATCAGTGGCATGTGGAAATTTGTAATTTCTAATTGGATTTTGTAGAAGGAGCTTTTTACTCCAGGCTTTTGCTGAAAATGGGCCCTGCTCAGTTGGACCTTCCCAGTGAACAAAGGCAAATATAAAATAAATAAATCAACAAACAAATAAATAAATGTCAGATGGCCTGGACATGACAGCAAGCAAAGCAATGTCAGCAAGAGTTCAAGCAGAACTGAGGCAGGTGGAAATTATCTGGTATGGATAGTTAAGAAATAAAATGGTGATCAAAACACTAAGAGTAAAGAGAAAGAATGGATGGAAATGAACAGAGAAGTTAGAAAGGTAATGGCAGGGTTTTAAGGAATGCTATACAAGGTCAAAACACTAAAGGGAAAAGAGGAAGGGCAGCAAAAGTATGAGAAGTAGGGATATGAAAATAAGAAATGGTAAAAGAAAATGAAGGAAAAGTATCAAACAGGCAGACAGAACTAGGGGAAGAGAAAGCAATTAAATATGAGGCACCGAGAGCGAATGGATATATTGGTTGAACGTTTAAAAAGATAATGAATGACATGGAGAAAGTCTTCAGTGTGTTTTCAGTAAGTACACAGACAATAAGAAAGTTGTGGTTTCATTAAGAAAACATGATGGAAGTGCTGCGTACACCAGAGGGTGGGGCATATCCAAGAAATTACAGACCAATATTTATTAAAATGAATATCAAGCCACTGGTAAAAGTATTAGTAACATGATTAGGCAGAAACACCCTGAAAGGACAGAAGAGAGAAAAAAATATTTTTTTTATTTATTGGCAAGGCAGTCAACAGTTAACTGGTACATTTTATACATATTTAAAGGCTAGAGAAGAAAAAGAAAGTTGATGCTACAAGGGTGTCTATGTTCACTATTAAGGACAACCGCACCCTCAGACTCAAAAAACATATTAATTTCATCATGGTTTGATGTTTCCTACATTTTAATAGCACTCTGAGACTATTTTGAGCTTTTTAGATGCAATTTCTGACTCTGACCACATGGGGTCTGGCATATTGAAAAAATTCAGACTGTTTACTCTGCCTCTAAGTATCCCAGAATGTATTATTTGTCTCGAAAAAATTGCATCAGATCTGCCACGTTTTGCCTTAAGCTGCTGTCACTTCATTGACTTACAGGCATTCACTGCAGTCTTAAAATCCCCTACTTTTGGTTAAAATGTTATCCTTTTTCAATGACCACTTAAAACACAAGCAGTGCAAATACTACAGAACAGAACTGAAAGGTGCATTTTCTAGCCCTTTCATCTTAGAAATGCTAAATTGCTTTCTTTTGTGAAGGCTGAAATCTAGCTCTTCAAGGAATCTCCCCTCCCACTTCACATCTACCTTCCCTAGCTGTCAAAGAGCCAAGGGTAATTTGACCCATTATCTGCATGTGATTGACAGCTCGTCACAAGCAGGTGACCAGAGTAATGTACTGTTTGCTTGTCAGCCTTTTCCTCCTTACAGTGGGAGACTTTTTTTGTTGCACTACTCCTGTCAAATTTAAAACCAAGCTACATAGCACTGGCAATAACCCCTGCTTTGCAAAGCAGTCTGCCACTTATTTTCCCTTCCTGTTTAAATAGCTAACAGATGATGCACTATAAACTTTAAATATTTTAGACTTGCATGACAGCACCCACATGCTTTTTTGAGTCAATTTTTAAAATAAATTATGGTAGTGCATACACACACGCAGACACACGCACGCAGACACACACACTGCTTTACTTCTACAATGATTTAGATTTTTACATTTTATAGCAGTGTACTAACCAAGCAGAGAAATCTGGTTCAAAAGCAAGGACAATTGATCCTGAAATACCTATGAACCTCAGCGCAAGAAATTAGGACAAAGCCATACATAGAAGTGGGACAAAGGCACAAACGGAAAAGCGCAGTCCGGGTCTGAACTGTCTGCAAACAGCTACAGTTAACTTTGAGTATGTGTCTACCTGTTTGAGCCAATATTCATTTTCCCCTGGAGAGCACTCTGCTTTGGCTTGTAAGCAGCCCCCCCACACACACACACACACACACACACACACACACACACACACACACACACACACACACACACACACACACACATTCCACTTTCTCTTATTCCCTTCTGTTAGCAAATAGTATCCGCCATAACTCATCAAGCATTAAACATAACTGGGGAAATATAAACCCTGGATCAAAATGAAAATAAGTAGGCTAAGCTAAAAATGCAGCAGCGAAAGGGAAGCACGTGGCACCCTTACAAACAGAAAAAGATAACTCCACTAATGTGCAATTAAAAACTTGGGAGGACACAATATCAGGGCTAGGGAGGCATAGAAACAGGGACAGATTACATTTAGGATACACTATTAAGAAGTAATAAGTAATAAGACTTACCTTACTTATGAAGTAGCAAAACGCTGGTGAAGAAGAAGTGCTTCACATGAATAGAGTCGACCAGATTTTCTAAAACAGAAAAGGAGTTCCACACAGCACCTAGTCCATTTATTAGGTTAACAGTGGGCTGGGAAAGGCAGTGTTGACATCACAATGTGGGAGGATCACAGGGATTCTGTACAGCATGCAAATAAGGCAGTGTTTACGTCACTTTGGGGGAGGAAACCTCCCAGGATCTTCAGCAAGAGCTATGGCAGATGTGACATCATTATTTAAGAGACGACTAGACAGTTTTCATCTTGGTTTTAAAACTGAAAGTCAAACAGTACGGAAAAGTATGAAGCCTAAGCAGTAAAAGAATAGTGAATTTTTTTTTTAAAGCTGTGGTTATGTTTTTTTGAGGCTGTATCACATAACAGGATTTTAGGGAGACATCAGGTAGAGATATTTGATTTGATATCCCGTTGTTTTCCTTTAAGAAGGTATCCTATTTCAGTGGTTTAGTCATTTTTGTTCAGAGTTCAGGAAAGAGATGGATGGGCCCAGACACTATTCTAGTAAGCCAAAATCAAAAGTTCTGGTGAATGGAAACAGGATCACAGTTGCTGCACCTATAGCCCACAAGATTATTAAGGAGCCTAACTCAAATTCCAAATTGCCCCAAAGCAATGTCTGGTTAAGTGACTTGTAAAAGGTCATACAGTGAGCAAACAGAGGTGTAAAGATTGAAACGCTGCATCCTTGTCACAGGAAGCAGCACTTTAGACATTCAGAGATTTTGTCCAATGCACTAGCTGCCAGACATGTATCAAGAGAAGCTGGAAATACAGACGGGAAAGCAAAAAGGGATAGCTCTGTCACTGGTGTTATTTTTACTGGTACATACTTTAAGAAAGAATAAAGGAGGTGTTAAGACAAGGGGAATGCATATTTCACTGTCTGTGGACAGATGCATATTAATGGTACAGAATCTGGAAGCAGTGGTAGAACAAGTGATGAACAAGTGATGAAGGTAAGTGCAAGATTCATGTAGGAAACAGAAATTGGGAGTAATAAGTGTAAACTGAGACTGGTAAGGGGTAGGGATAGAAGAGATATGAGGAAAGTACAGTTGTGTACACTTAACATAAATGTAGATGTCAGAGTGTATTCACTTTGCAGTCATCACATTTGGGTTATCCCTGCCAGGGTAGCCCTCAGCTGGCCCAAATACCAGAGACTTAGTATTTCTGCGTCTGATGCTGTCGCTTGTGGACTGACGTCGGGTCATCAGTTGTATAAACTAAGGCAGCAGACACCATTATATCAGTTTTTCTTGCCCTAACCTGTCAGGAGCCCCCAAGTAGGAGGCCAGGCTCTGGTGGAAGAACCTCACCAGTGGAAAATAAATACCACTATGTCCCTTGTAGGGAAAGGAGAACAACAAGGAAGAATGGTAACAAAAGGAGAAAGTGAATAAAGGGGGGATGGAGGGAGGGAAAACAGGACTGCAACAGTGAATACACTGGAACATCTACATTTATGGTAAGTGCGCACAACTGTACTATGTTCTTCATGTTTCACTGCTGCAGTCATCACATTTGGGTCGATTCCCAAAGCTGAGGAAATGGTTGGAGGCAATCAAGGAAAATAGGGGCTGGCTAGGAGGACCTGAAAGGCTTCTCCCCTGGATTTGGAGAAGAGAGGCAGGTGGTAATGCTTGGTAAAAGTGTGAACAGATGTCCAGGTGGCAGCCTCCAGGATGTCCCTGGTGGGGACTCCTCTGAGGAAAGCTGCAGAGGTGGAGGCTGATCTGGTGGAGTGTGTCCTGACCCCTTTGGGGGAGGCTTTCCATGCTCTTTGTAGCAGAAATAGATGCAGTGTGCTATCCATTTGGAACTGGTTTGTTTGGAGATGGCTTTTCCTTCTACCCCTGTAGCAAAGTGAATCAGCAATTCATCAGACTTTCTGAAGGATTTAGTCCTGTCTAGATAGATACTGAGCGGTCTGCGCATATCTAGAGAGTGAAGAATCCTTTCTCCGTTGTTCTGGGGATTAGGAAAAAAGGTGGGCAAATGAATGGATTGGTTGAGAGCCACACTGGACACCACCTTGGGCATGAAGGATGGGTTAGTTCTGAGGGATACCCTGTCTGCATGGACGATGATGAAGGGTTCCACAGCCATGAGTGCTTGCAGCTCAGAGACTCTTCTGGCTGAAGTGATGGCTTCCAGAAGAGAAATGTGAGCTCTGCAGAAGAAGCTGGTTCGAAAGGGGGCAGGGTGAGCTTTTCCGATACAAAGTTAAGGTACCAAGCTGGTGTTGGTGCCCTTCTTGGTGGCCTCAAGTTGCTAGCTCCTTTTAGGAACTGTTTGATCAAAGGGTGTGGGAAAAGGGGCTGCTCAGTGTGAAAATGAGCAGAAATAGCAGAGGCATGAATTTTTATAGAGGAGAAAGAGAGGCCACTGTATAGGTCAGCTAAGTAATTCAGGATGAGCGGGAGGGACGGTTGTGTCATATTGTCTTCCTTAGCCTTGATCCAGGTGCAGAACCTTTTCCATTTATCAGCATAAGACTTTCCGGTGCTAGGGCATCTGGCCTCATGGATAACATCCAGAACCTGTTTACTGAGGTTGGCAGATTGGTTCAGCATTACGGAATAAGCCAAGCTGCCAAATTGAGTGTCTGCCATTGGGGATGCATAAATTCCCCTTCCCTCTGGGTCAGGAGGTTTGGAATCTGAGGAAGATGCCATGGAGGCAGCGGGGACAGGCTGTGCAGCAAGGGGTACCAGTGCTGCCGGGGCCAGTCTGGAGCTATAACAATGGTCCTTGGTTTTTCCTCCCTTATTTTGAGCAGAGAGGTAGGAGAGGAAAGGCACAGACCGATAGACTGACCCAGGGGAAGGACAGGGCATCCACTTTCCAAGCCATGCAGTGATGCTCCCTGGTGCAGAATTTGCTGAGCTGATGGTTGGTGTACGAGGCAAAGAGATCGGCCTTTGGGGTTCCCCAATTCTGAGTTATTGGATTGAAGGTACTTCTGTTGAGTTGCCACTCGTGTGGGTCCAGAAGATTTCTGCTTAACTGGTCTACCAGAGAGTTGAGAGAGCCTGGTAGGAATTGTGCTAAAACGTGTAGCTGCATGGCAGAGGCTGTGTGCCAAATGGTCATGGCCAGCCTACATAGAGGGTAGGAGCGAGTCCCTCCCTGCTTGTTCATGTACCACATCATAGTGGTGTTGTCTGTTTTGATCAGGAGAGCACCTGGAGAGAGAATGGGCTTGAAAGCTATCAAGGCATGCTGCACAGCCGTCATCCCTTTTTGACTGATGTGAACAGGGATTTGCTGTGGACTTCATTGGCCCTGTATGCACGCGCCGTCCAGGTATGCAAGCATAGTCTGATGCGTCTGTGGTGAGGGTCTGTCCGGGAGGGGGTGGGGAGAAGCAGTCCCTTGTTGAGGGAGCATGCTGTTGCTCACCAAAGGAAATATTTTCTGAGGAAAGGATTTATAGGTAGCAGAGTTTCCAGGTCTTGAGAGTGCTGACACCAAAGGTTCTTTAAGTACCACTTGAAGTTTCCTCGTATGCAGTCTGGCATATGGAATGAGTAGTATGCAAGATGCCATGGACCCCAGAACTTGCAGGATCTTCCTTGCAGATAGCTGGGGCCTGGTGGCTAGTTGAGAGAAGTAGGTTGCCAAGAAAAAAATGTTTCTCTGGTGTAAGGTATGCAATCTGAGATTCTGTGTCCAGACTTGCTCCCAGGAAGATTATCCTTTAGGTAGGCACCTGCTTGGATTTCTTTTCGTTGATTGTGTACCCTAGAGAGGTTAGGAGGGTCTTTACAAAGGCCAGGTGCTTGAGCAGCTTTTCCTGGCTGTCTGCCTGAATAAGACAGTTGTCTAAGTATGGGTAAATCTGAATATTTCTTTGGCTGCAAAAGGCAAAGGCCTGAGCCAGACATTTTGTGAAAACTCTGGGAGAAGTAGATAAGCCAAAGAGAAGTGCAGAGAACTGAAAGTGTTGAGATCCTGCCCTGAAGCGGAGATATTTCCTGCATGATTCCCTGATGGGAATGTGGAGGTAGGCCTCTTTTAGATCTAGGGTGGCTAGCCAAGTGTTCTTGGAGAGCATGGGTAGCAGCTGCTGAAGGGTGAGCATTTTTAATTTTGGGATCACCAGGAAGGTGTTTAGAATGGTTAGATATGGACAGCCAGGTCCCCTTTTTTCTGGGTACCAGAAATAGTCTGGAGTAGAAACCTTGGCCTATCTGTTCTGCAAGAACGTGCTCTACACTGCCCTCAGAGAGCAGGGAAAGGATTTGCTTTTGACCCTCTGCAAACTGATTTGGTGGTAGATCTGGGAACCCTTTTGGGGTTGGGAAGTGTGTGGAAGGAAAATTTTTATCCCTGAGACACAATGTTCAGAACCCAGTGGTCCTTGGTAATGGTGGCCCAGGTGCTCGAGTGAAAGGAGTTTTTTCCTCCTAAGGTAAGTGAAGGTGGGCAGGGGGGGGGGTGAGTCATTGTGAGTTCTTACCATAAGGGGGTGGCTTAGAACTCCCTGGTTTGGGGGGGGGGGGGTTCTGTTTCCACAGGGCCTAGGCTGGGCTGGTTTACTGGGAGCAGGAAAGGGCCAGTGTTTGGAGGGACAATACCTGCTGATCCCAGGGGGCTGGACCTGCAAGAAATCCTTAACTGTTTGCATACATTTTGCTTTTTATTCCATATTTTTTAAGACCTCTTCTGCCTTAGTGCCAAATAAGTTATCTTTGTGCAAGGGGGCATCCAACAATTTAGATTTGACATGGTCTGGCAGGGACTGCTCCTTAAGCCATGCATGCCTTCTAATGACAGATCCAGTGACTGCTGCCCTGCAAGAAGCTTCTAGGGTGTCAAAACCACAGTGCAAGGTGCGTTTAGTTACTTGACTTGCAGAATGCATCAACTCTTGTAAATCTTTAGATTCTGCCCAAGCAGGAAAGGAAGACATTTTTTGTTTAAGGAGTTCCAAGGTATGTTGCTGAAATTTCAGCACATGAAACTGACAGTTTAGTGCCCTGACAGCAAGAGTAGCTGAGGTGTATACTTTTTTACCCTATCTGTCCAGTGGTCAGGAATCCCTATCTGAGGGGGTGGGATTCTTAGCAGAGGTTGCTTTAATCTCTTTTGGCCCTTGAGAAATGACCTCAGGGTCAGCTGTAGGATTTTTAAAAATATATTTGTGCGAGTCTGGGACTCTTGTAGTACCTAATAAGCATCTGGCACCTCGGCTTATAATTTGCTTATAATAATTTTGTTAGACATAAACAACATAATAATTTGACACAGATGGAATGGTTGGAACTGAAGAAATTAAGAACATGTCTGCAGGATGTGGTCTTTAGGGAGGCCGATAAAGGGGGAAATTGGGTGATTATGTCCAGAGCTCAATATGATGAAATGGTATGCAATTTATTAAGTAAACAGGAAGATTATAGTTTGTTAATTAGCAATCCTGTTTTTGAATATAAGAATGAACTAATTGAGATTCTGGACAGAGGAGGAAAGGTTGGGTCTGTTACCAGGGGAAGATATTAAAAAAACTAGTTATTAAGGATCCCCATGACCCATACTTTTATGCAACACTTAAGGTGCATGAAAGTTTAACCCATCGCCCTGGGAGACCAATAGTTTCAGGCATCCATTCTTTTGTGTATGGCGATTTTTATAGAATCTGTTCTAAAGGAATATTTGATTAGGATACCATCTCATGTCAAAAATACTGAAGATCTTTGTAAAGTTGTTCACAATATAAAAGGGCAGGATGATTATTATTGGGCTACAGTAGACGTCAATTCCCTATATACATCTATACAACACAGACATGGGTTGGAAGCAGTCAGTGATGTGATGAGCGAAGGTCCTAAAACATCTTTTGTGATTAGATTATTAGAGTTCTGTTTAACTCATAACTACTTTAGGTATAACAACAGGATTTATTTACAGAAAAATGGTACAGCGATGGGTGCATCTTATGTACCCAGTTATGCTATCTTGTACACGGGTTATTTTGAAAAATTGTTCTTGTACAATACTAGCTTTCGGAAAACAAAAGTAATTTGTTATAAGACATTTATAGATGACCTTTTTTGTGTGGAAGGGCCAACCATCTGATTTTGAACATTTCATCTCTGAATTGAATACCAATTTTCATGGATTAACATTTACTATGGCTATGGGTAATACTGTTACAGTTTTTGGATGCTGAATTTTATTTAGGGAATGACCACATTATGCAGTTTAGACCATTTAGAACATTGACAGCAGTTAATTTTTTGTTTGCAGGGAGTATGCATCCCCACATTTACTGAATTCACTTCCATTAGGGGAATTCAAATGAATTGCTAGGAATACTTCTGAAGATAAATTGAAAAGGCAGTTTCTTTTTCAAAGCAGGGATAGGTTGTTACAAAGGGGATATAAGAGGACCCTATTGGATAATGCAGTACATCAGGTTTTATCTGGTGGAATAAGGGACAATGGGGGTCTATATGAATTTAAAGACTAACTGTACAGCCAAGGAATTTTTTTTGTGTCTAAGTATTCACCTTTCTCAAATATAAAGAGAAATGTGCTACAAGAATTGTGGCATGTCATCTGCTTGGATGATACGGTGGGTGAGTTATTCCCAGGGATGATAAGATTTTCCTATGGGAGATACCTTAACATGAAGGAACTGCTTAACAGACCCCTTTGGAATAACAAGAACCATAAGGTGGGTACTTATGCCTGTGGAAAATGTAAAGTGTGTAAGTTTGTTAAAAATGTGTCAGGTATTTTAATTAATGGTAAAAAATTTGAAAATAATAACAGATTTTCCTGCAATTCTTGTAAAGTTGTGTACATAACAGGATGTGGATGTAATCCCGTAAAATGGTACATTGGTCTAACAAAGAGGGCAGTGAAAGTTAGAATATTAGAACATTTGGGGGACATAAGGAATTATAATTATAATAGTCCAGTGGGTGAACATTTTTGCAGGTGTCATGGAGGGAACAATAGTACATTCTTTTTCAGTGTACGTGTACTTGCTAGTCCCTTTCATATGAGAGATGGCAATTTAAAGTACAAGTTACATGGTTTGGAAAGTAGATTAATTCTAAACTATGGCACTTTACATCCAGAGGATTAAATTTAGAGGCAAATATTACCATATGATGTTTATTAAATGGTTGTTTATATATATATATATATATATATATATATATATATATATATATATATATATATATATATATATACACATATACATATATTTTATATAAAAAGGTTGTATGTTTCACAGATTTCTGGTGTATTTAATGACAATTTTAAAACAATGCTTTAAAATAATGCTTTAAAGTTTTTTTTGTTCAGAACATAATGGATTTATTGAATAATTGTATAATTATTTGATTGATGGAATTGTCTTTTTGGATAGTTAACTTGGTATATAAAGAAGGTTGTGTGCATCACGTAAATTATCCTAGAAGGCGAAAAGCCAAGGTGCCAAATGCTTGTTTGGTACTATTACATTTTCAACACCATCTGTATTTTGTTTTTTTATTTTTATTTTACTGTGCAAGTTTGTTTATGACTCTGTAGTACCGGTATGATTTTCTGGGAGCTGGAGGAAGGGCATCAGGAGTCAAGCTGGATTGGAGGAAAACATCCTCCACAACATCCAGGACTGGGGGACATCCTCCACAACATCCAGGACTGGGGGAATGGCCAAGGGTCTGTGTTGTGAAGATCTAGGAATTCCCGTTTTTTAGACTGAGGGTAGTCCTGACTCTCCCACTGGAAATGCTCCCTCAAGGTATGCAGGGTTTCCCCAAAGGAAAAATCCTCTGGGGGAGAGGCTGAAGGAAAGGAATCCTCTGCATCAGAATCCTCAAGTCAAGAGGGGTTGCATGTCTTCATATTCAGATGCATCAGATTCATCTGACTCTTGTTCAGACAGAACTACAGGGGACAGATCTCTTTCCCTTTTGGAAGGGGTAGCTTGACTTCCCCTGATCAGCATAAGGTCTTCTGCCATTTTAAGCATTTGAGACTGAGGCAAGGTAGCAGGCGCCTGAGAGTGGGTTGTCAGTTTCTTGGGTGTGGTTCGTACCCTGGGCCTAAGAAACTCTGTTGCTTTTGAAAGAACAGTAGATGCGAAAGAAGACGTCAGTTTGTGTCAAGATTCGGTAGTGCGAAGGACTTCCTTGGAAGTCGGTGCCTGCTCAGCGGCTCCAGACCCATCCAAGGTGGAGACGATTGCAGGATCCTTACTCGAAGAAGAGTTTTGTAGCAGACTCTGAAAGGGTCTCGGTAGTGGCCTGCGAATCAACAGAAGCGGGTGTCAGGGGCTGCGAAAGTGCCTCACTGAGTACCGGAGAACTGACGAGTAGCTTAACAGAAGCGTCGTCGGTAGGTTTGGACCTGTGCGGTCTGTGTCTGTCTTTATCTTTATGTTTTTTCAGAAGATCTGCTGTTGGATGGCTTTCCGAAGCCATAACGGAAGGAGGACTGTAAGCGAAAATATCTGGCTACAATAAGGGCCCGACGACGGATAGTTCTGGTGCTGAACAAAGCACAGAAGCAACAATGGGGGACATTGTGGTCTGGTTCTAAACAAGTGGCACAGTAAGAGTGGAAGTCTCGGTGTGGTATTTGCTTTCCACAGGTGAGACAATTATTAACTTTTTCTGACATCAGTTAGTGCAAGAAAAAAAGATCCCCAATGGGGTACTTGGCATTAGAAGCCTTCAACTTCAATTCAGTAGACAAAAACTCTGGTAGCAGCCGACTGGCACTCATGCAAACTGCTTCTGCTTCGGGCTCCAAGGCAAGAAAGACTTATGTAATGGCGTCAGCTGCCTTACTTTATACTACTGACGACCTTACATCAGTCCTCAAGCAACAGCAACCAACACAGAAATATCAAGTCTCTGGTATTCAGGTCAGCCAAGGACAATCCTGGCAGGGATAATCTAAATATGATGACTGCAACAGTGAAACACGAAGAACATCAATTACTTAGGGATATGTCTTTGGGGGGGGTTTTAAGGGATGAAGGATACAAATTTAGTTAGGGTTAATGAGCAAGCTGAACTGTTAACAAGGAGGTGTGGATGACGGAAAATTTGAAGGAGAAAAATGGTCTAAGACTATGATCTTCCCAGAGGTGTGCTACATTATTAGGCATATCCTGAAAGGAAGCAAGGAGAAAGGAATAAAACAAGTACATAAGATGAGTGATAAATATACAATCAAGGGTACAGGCCAAAGACCAGCAAGGGAAAAAATGAGGGAAATTATAGAATTGGGTGAATGGAATATGTTAGAACTGCAGAGAATGTTTTGTCATTTATTTATTGGATGTGAGGTAGGCTGGACAGATCCAAGAACCCTTTTCAATCGTAACCCGACATACAACAAACACGTTTAGAAGAACGGTTCACAGTTATTTACTAGGTTATTAATTTGTGAGAATCTTAAGAAGCTTAGCTTTACATTTCCATGGTAGTTTTTTGGCCCTTTTTTTTTTTTAGAACAAGGTTGTGTTAGGACATTTATTTGTTTCTCAATCCATGAATGACATGGGTGCTAAGCTGGGATGAATTTGCAGCTTTCCATACAGTTATCCAAATTAAGTGCAAGAGAAGTACTATGCTTTATATGGAGTGGAAGATAGCTCCTCAGTAGCAGTGTTTTCTGTGATACATACATATCCCTCTAACGTGTCTTATTTATGTTGCAAAAGAGACGAAAATCCCTTGAGGCAGTGTTCTCTCTAACACTGGACTTGAGAATGTGTTAGGTCAGAAAAGAAAGGGTCTGTTGAAGCTCTATACGCAAGATAGAGGTTGCCTCTTAGGAAGAGGCTTTGAGGTAGACTACAACATTTTTATCATTTAGGTCCTTGATTTTTTTTTAGTGAGAAAGCGCTGCAGTCCTTCCAGTTGTGACAAATGTTTGGACAGGTACATGCAAAAAGGAGCATAATAAATCACTGATCAGCCTAATAAGGGCCAAGTACAGTAGAATGACTACATCCCTAGTCTTGGGTGCCCTACTTTTAGACATAAACTGAGCAGTGAAAAAGTACTTTCATACAATAGTGGTCAATGGGCAGTTCATTGTCAACACAGGTTCCCAGATCCCTGAATACAGGATCAACTTTCAGGGCGGGGGGGTCGATGTGATAGTTACAAAGGAAGTCATGTTTGCCATAGGATACCATTACTGCATATCAAATGGCATCAAAAATACTTGACCTAGGGACCTAAACCTCTTCTTCAACATCAACAGAACGGGACAGGTATACTTCGCAGAGGATACCACTGTTCTGGAACAGACTTCCCATCCACATAAAATAATATTCTTCCCTGTCCATGTTCAAGCACACTTTAGATCTATGGATGAGAAACAGAAAATTTACCCTAGGACTGCATGTTTCCCTCAAATCTTCGATGGTATGATCCCAATTATTCTGATTAGGTGTAATATATGAACATCGACCATGGGATGGGTTAGGCCAATCTGTAACCAAACAGGATTGACGTTTTTGAGAACAAAAAGGGAAACTGGTTAGGTATAACATGGCCCGCAAGGGCAGCTAGCCTAGTACTTAACCTATTAAACATTTCTTAGCATTTACTTTAGACTACCCAGTGATACTACAGTTTATTTATAATTAGGAAAGACCATACATAATGTTGTTATGCTTCTACTATAAGTTAGGAACCACTTACAACTGGCTGGAAGTTAATCCAAATGAAAAAAATTAAATGTAAACATTTTTTGCAGGATGCAATGTGAGGAACAAGCTCCTCGCACTACAAAAACTAACTTATATTAACTCCATGGTAACAGCAAAAAGAAAAGGGGAAATGAATCACTACCTACATACACATAGACCACCCCAGCAGTTATTTCTAATGGAAAACAATTAGGAGATCAGCATCATCCAGTCTGCAGTCAAGACTGATAAGAGCACATAAACATAAGTATACTAGCATTTGATCAACAACCTGTTTTTCACTGCAGCAAATTTACAATACAACATTTGTTGGGATTCATGATTCCAACAACCACCACCAGATCTTCAGATTTTAACTCATTACAGCAGAGTGAGCCTCCAGGTGTTGCTGCAGTTACCTCCTACTGCGCCCCTAGGTGTCAAATACTGCTTGTTCACATTTGCATTAATAATTCCCAAACCATGTTACACACAAGGTATTCGAATATTCTAGCTTGAAGCATACATGATGACAAACACAACTGTACTGATATTTGACCTATGTCAATGATTGCTTGAATAGTAAGGTGATAACTTCATTTTTAAAGGCTCAAGCCACACCCACTGAGAGTTTTAAAGGTACATACTCAAAGGAGCTGTACTGGAAAGAAAGTACAGTTTTGTACCTACCATAAATGTAGATGTTCGAGTGCTCATACAGGTGCAGTCATAACAGATGGGTTATCCTGCTGTCAGGCGGGTCCTCGGTCGGCCGAATTCCAAAGTCTAGGTCCGGCGTCGGTTGTCGTCGCTTCTTCCCTGACGTCAGTGCGGCAGGGGTATAAAAGAGGCAGCCAACGCCATTTTCTTCAGTTTTTCTTGCCCCAGATGTCACGTGCCCCCAGAAGGAAGGCAAACATAATGTTATGCAAAGATGCAATGTTGATAAATCAAAAACAGTGGTTGCAAGCAAATACACCATAAAAGAATACCCCAAAAAGGTTATATGAAAAGTGTTTTTCATAAGCCTGTCCTAAGAGGGGATGGAGGGACGGAAACCTGGACTGCAGCTGTATGAGCACTCGAACATCTACATTTATGGTAGGTACAAAACTGTACTATGTTCATCGTGCATACAGCTGCAGTCATAACAGATGGGTAGAATCCCAAAGCTAAGTAAGGGTGGTAGGCACTAAGTGGAACTAGGAGGAGCTAGGATGCCCTGCAGGACTGCTGTGGCAAAGCCCGCTCTAGATTTTGAGTATAGTGGGAGGTGATAGTGCTTGGAGAAAGTGTGCACTGAACTCCAGGTGGCTGCTTCCAAAATGTCCTTGGTAGGGACCCCCCCCCCCTTGAGGAAGGCTGCAGAGGTAGCTGTGGCTCTGGTGGTGTGGGATCTGATGCATGCAGGCACAGTTTTTCCATGAAATGAGTAAAAAAAAGCGTATGCAGTGGGCTATCCATTTTGAAATTGTCTGTTTGGAAATAGCCTTTCCTTGAGCACCTGCAGCATAGGACACAAAGAGTTGCTCAGATTTCCTGAATGGCTTTGTTCTCTCCAAATAGTAACGAAGTTGCCTGTGAATGTCCAAGGAATGTAGTAGTTTTTCTCCTTTGTTTTGTGGATTAGGATAAAAGGTAGGTAAGTGGATAGTCTGATTCAAAGCTACACTGGATACTACCTTTGGCATAAAGGTAGGGTTGGTTCGTAAGGAAACTCTGTCCTGATGGAAAATGATGAATGGCTGCACAGCCATGAGGGCCTGTAGCTCTGAAACCCTGTGTGCTGAGGTGATAGCTAGAAGAAAGGCTGTTTTCCATGACAAGTACTGTAACTCTGTTGAAGAAGCTGGCTCGAAGGGAGGAAGGGTCAGCTTTTCCAATATGAAGTTGAGGTCCCAAGCAGGGACTGGTGGTTTCCTTGGGGGTTTTATATTCTTTGCCCCTCTGAGGAACTGCCTTAACAGAGGATGAGAGAATAAAGGAGGATCTGTGTTGTATTGCGCAGAAATGGCTTAAGCGTGGATCTTGATGGAGGAGAAGGAAAGTCCATTGTTTAACATCTCAGCTAGGCACTGTAAAATTTGAGGTATATTTATTACCCAAGGATTCTGTCCCTTTTCTTGATTCCAGGCACAAAATTGTTTCCATTTGGCGGAGTAGGCTTTTCTAGTAGAAGGTCTTCTGGCCTCCAAGATGACGTCCTGCACCTCCTTGGAGAGGAGAAACTGTTGGGAAATCAAGGAATTCTCCATGCAGCTAGATTTAGAGTTTTGAGATGGCTGTGAAGAGTTTTGTAGTTGTGCTGGGACAACAGAAGAGGGACTAGAGGTGGGATCCATGGTGGGGAATGTGTCAGGCTCTTCAGGAGCGGATACCAGTGTTGTCTTGGCCAGTCTGGAGCAATGAGAATCATGTTTGGCCGCTCTGCTCTGGCTTTTAATAGAACTTTGGGTAGCAGAGGAAGAGGCGGGAAGGCATAGACTGTCAATGTTGCCCAATTGAAGGAAAGTGCGTCCACTTTCCAGGCCTGTGGATGATAGGCCCTTGAACAAAATTTTTTCAACTGGCAATTTCTGTGGGTAGCAAAGAGATCTATGTCTGGCTGTCCCCATGCCTGAGTTATCTTTGTGAAAACTTGAGGATGCAACTTCCATTCGTGTGGATCTGTCATATTTCTGCTTAGGTTGTCTGCCAGTGTGTTTTCCTTCCCTGGCAAGAATTGTGCCAGTAGTTGAATTTGCAATTCCACTGCTGTGTTCCATAGGGTCATGGCTTGCCTGCACAGGGGGTATGAATGAGTTCCCCCCTGTTTGTTTATGTACCACATCACTGTGGTGTTGTCTGTCCTTATCAATAGTCGGCCTGGATGCAGTAGGTCTTTGAAGGTCATAATAGCCTTTTGCATGGCTAGCATTTCCTTTTGGTTGATGTGAAGGTGCTTTTCTTTTCGGGTCCACTTTCCCTGAATGCACTGATCTGTCATGTGTGCTCCCAGGCATAATCTGAGGTGTCTGTTGTGATGATTTGAGTTGCTTGAGGTACACAGAAAGGAAGACCTGTGTTTCTTTGGCAAGCTTGAGCCCACCACATAAATTCCTTTTGAAGGCATGGAATGACTGGTATAATTGCTTCCAAGCTGTGGCTGTGTTGAGACCATAAGTTTTTAGGTACCACTGAAGTTTCCTCATATGCAGCCTTGCACACAGGATTAGTAGGATGCAAGATGCCATGAATCCCAGAGCCTGCAGGACTTTCCTTGCAGTTAGCCTGGTGTAAGTTGCCATTTTTCTGAAGTATTGAGACAGTTGCCCTTGCTTGTCTGGCGTGAGGTAGGCCATCTGGGTGGTTGTATCCAAGCTGGCACCCAGGAAAATTATTTGTTGAGAGGGTATTAGTTTTGATTTCTTTTGTTGACTGTGTATCCCAGGAAGTTCAACAGTTTTATTACAAATGCCAGGTGTTGCAGTAGTATGTCCTTGCTGTCCGCTTGGATCAGGCAGTCGTCCAGATATGGGTAGATTTGTATCCCTTGCAGTCTGCAGAAGGCAATTACTGATGCCAGGCATTTCGTAAACACTCTGGGCGCAGTAGATAAGCCAAAGGGCAATGCAGAGAATTGGTAATGGGTTGAACCTGCAAGAAATCTGAGGTATCTTCTGCAATCTTGTCTGATAGGGACATGCAGGTATGCCTCCTTGAGGTCCAATGTTACCAGCCAAGACTCCTTGCCCAGCATGGGAAGAAGCTGCTGTAATGTGAGCATCTTGAATTTTGGCACCTGTAGATATGTGTTTAGGATGGATAGGTCTAAGATAGGTCTCCAACCTTTGTCTTTCCTTGGTACCAGGAATAGTCTGGAATAAAACCTTTGACCTTGTTCTTTTGCAGGTACCTCTTGAATTGCTTTCATGTCCATGAGAGCTGAAATTTGTTTTTGTGCCTCTGCCCTTTGATTTTGTGGCAGGTTTGGCATGCCTCTCATTTATGGAAGGGTGTGAAAGTGGAACCTGTAGCCTCTGTCTATAATGTCCAGAATCCATTTGTCTTTTGTAACAATATGCCAATTTTTTGAGAATAATGTCAGTTTTCCACCCAAAGGTGCGGCCATTAAAGCTTTGCTTGGCAGGTGTAGGGGGAAGTCATTGTGTCTGTTTTCTAAAAGACTGTGATCTATCTTCTCCACCTCTTGGGGTTGGTGCTTGCCACTGTCTGGCTCTGAAAGATCCCTGAGGTTGCCCTCTACCCCTTGGACGCCTGTATCTGCCCCTTTGAGGTCTGTCCGTGGCTGGAAAGGACCAATTTTTTTAAAGGCCAGTTTCTGCTGAAACGTGAAGGCTGTACCTGCAGGAAATCTTTCACTGTTTGCATTGATTTCGCTTTTTCCTCCATTTTCTTTAGCACCTCCTCAGCTTTAACACCAAACAATACATCTTTTTGAAGAGGTGCATCTAATAATTTAGCTTTGACATGATCTGGTAAGGTTTGCTCTTTGAGCCAAGCATGCCTACGTATAACAGACCCCGTAACAGCAGCTCTACATGAGGCCTCTAAAGCATCAAACCACACTGCAAGGTATGTTTACCCACTTGCTCTGCACCATGGAACAAATCCTGCAACTCTTTTAAATCTGGTTGTTCTGGTTGTGTCATCTTGCTTTTCAGCTGAGATATCAAAAACTGTTGATACTTTAACATATGGAACTGACAGTTTAATGCCCTCACGGTTAAAGTGGCTGAGGTATACACCTTTTTCCCCCACCTTTCTAAAGCTCTGGAATCTCTCTCTGAAGGTAATGGGTTTTTAGCAGTAGAGGCCTTAATTCCCTTGGGACCCTGTGAAACTGTTTCTGGGTCAGCAGTATGGCTTTTATGTAGGAACTGGTGAGAATCAGGAACCCGGTAATACCTGTCTGGTTTAACAGGAGCTGGAGGCAAAGAATCTGGATTAAGGTTGGCTTCTGTGTACACATCATCCAATATATCTAAAACAGGAGGGATAGCCAGAGGCCTATGCTGGGGGAGCAGAAGAAATTCCCTGAGCCTTTTCTTGGAATATGAGTAATCTTGGCCTTCCCAGTGAAAGTGTTCCCTCAATGTATGCAGGGTTTCCCCAAAAGAGAAGTCCTCGGGGGGGGGGAGACTGAGGGAATAGACTCCTCTGCATCAGAGTCTTCGAATGGAGAATAGGCATAATCCTGGTCCTCAGATAGTTCTGAGGTAATAGAAGCTTGATCTGAGGAAGGGTAGTCTTCCTCTAATCTGGGCCTTTTGTCAGAGGGGGGTTGAGAACCCTTGATAAGAGTAATCAAATCCTCAGCCATTTTAAGCATCTGTTTTTTAGGCATGGTGCCTTGAGAGGGGGTCTGAGGAACCTGTTTTTTGGTTTTCATGGCTGCTTTAGATTTAGTGAAGGCTTTAATAAAGAAGGAGGAAGGCCTGAAGACTCCTTGAGAAATGGCAGGCCTGTCTAAATTCTGAGTTTCCCCGCCAGGAGTGGCGTCGGTATCTGTAGTAGGAATGGGGGCCGAGGAGCCTGCGACCTCGGGTACTGAAGACACCGGTAATGCATTGTCATCGTTACTCAGGGGCTGTATAGGCGCCTCGCTGAGTACCGGAGAACCGGTAGTCGGCCTTGGCGTGGTTTCAGTACGAGGTGCGGACCTCGTATGTCAGTCCTTATCTTTGCGTTTTTTGCTAAAAACTGGAGTCTGAGTATCCGATGACATAATATAATTAAATTTTTTGCCAAAAAGTGAAGGGCGAACTCCGCCCGACGCTTAATAGTGCGCTTGTTGAATCTAGCACAAAAACGGCAGGCCGAGACGTCGTGGTCTGGGCCTAAGCAAGGTATACAGAAAGAGTGGAAATCCTTATGCAGTATTTGCTTCCCACATGAAATGCAATTATTAACTTTGTCTGACATCGGTCTGAGGCAAGAAAAGTTTCCCCAACGGGGTACTTAGCTTTCAAGAAGACTTCGGCTGAAATACTTTCGTAAATCTCAGGAGCTGGCCGACTGGCACTTGCGAACTGCTTCTGCTTCGAGCACCGCACGGCAAGAAAGACTGAAGAAAATGGCGTTGGCTGCCTCTTTTATACCCCTGGTGCACTGATGTCAGGGAAGAAGCGACGACAACCGACGCCGGACCTAGACTTTGGAATTCGGCCGACCGAGGACCCGCCTGACAGCAGGACAACCCATCTGTTATGACTGCAGCTGTATGCACGATGAACATTGAGTTACTGCGCAGTCACCTCAGTAGCAAATGTACAGAAATCAGTTCAATACAATTCTGATGTTTATGTGCTTTTAACAATAAAAACAACCGTCAAAGAAAAAGTCAGTAGTATAACTGCAGCCAAGACACTTATAAATTACGTCCAACTAATAAACACAAAAGCTGCTTCTCTCTCTCTTTCTCAGAAAAGTATTTGGGAAAGAATGCACATCTTCATCAGAATGATATAAAAAATCATAACTGTTAAGTTTTATTTTCTAAAATTAGTTTTGAATGGCATTGTGTTTGCAGGAATGTAGAAAATGCAGAGAATGTTGGAACACATCTGTAATATCTGAATAAACTTTACCATCTAATGGAAAAACATTTTATATTTAATAATTCCAACAGGGAACAGCAAGTTGTGCTTTGGGAAATACCGTGAAGCTAAATGAAAACCCCTTTTTGTTACCTCGTTAAATCATTTGAAAAGACTTTTGGCCAGCACTGCTGAATGATTACCATAAAGAATCTAGCATTTTCCAGCAAACTCACAATTTGTTCAGGCCCCAAAGGGCAAAAACAGAAAATGCTAAGCTGATGTATGTGTGCAGTTGATTTATCCTGCAGGGTCAGGGTGTGGTACTTACAAATCATTCAGTAAATACATAAAGACCAGGTAATAACCCTGTGAGAGAAGAGTGGGGAGAAGCAAAATAAACACTTACTACACACTTGTAGTCTGGTGAGGGAAGACATTGGCTGGGAATCAAAAAACTTTCCACACACTCATGTAAACTACTCCAGCCAAAAGGTGCAGTTTACATAAATGTGGGAAATGCAATTCCGAGACATGATTAGCTGCAATGGGGGGGGGCTCATCACCAACTAATATGCATGTTTCTGAATCTCATGGTGTTATTGCTAAAGCTAATCAGCACCTTCCTGTGGCAATAACCACTGACTGCCCAAGCACTCAGTTCACACAGGCACACAATCATCCCTGCACAAATTCAAACACACACACACACACACACACACACACACACACACACACACACACACACACACACACCTGTCAACTGTCCCTGATTTTACAGAATATCCCTAATTTTACCTCTGTACCTCATAAATCACAGACAATTACACATAGTTACTAATGCCAGACATTACCGTTACACAATTCTTAGTGTTCAGAAAATGCTGCCCTCACACTTATCTGCAACACAGTTTCTCCCATTAAAAGTAATGGGAGAATATGGAATTTTGGCAGTGTCAGTTAACATAGCTGGCTGTGCTAATTTTATGCACTTGAATGACTCTCTGAATGACTCTGGGAATCACTCAGATGAGTAAATCCCTTCTCACAGACATTTTCCAGGGAGTTCACATGGCTAATTAACATAGGCCACTCCCCCTGAATGCCTTATTTGTAATTAGCACAGCCATGGAGACAGCCTACCACACTGATTCTACTAAATGAATAGATTCTCTGTAGGGGGCCAGTCTATAAATCAGAAAGGGCCAGGGCCACTAATTTTTTCTCCCAGCTTATGGCTGGCAGCAGACCTTTCTGAATCTCAGCCTTTACATATTCACTAGCCTATAGTATTATCTTGTAGGTTTAAGTGTCCCTGCATAATCTGCACAAGTGTGTGTCTTTATCAGTTCCTAGTATTAAAAACTAAAGGATGGAGAGGAAGATGTATAAGGCATCCTTTTTGAAGTATGCTTGCTGTGAACTTACATTGGCTAGTACTGCAGCTTTCAAAATGTTGTTCATGGGTGGTATATTTTGATAATGGAAAATGCTGACTCTGATTTTAAAAAACAAATTTTTTGGTATACCACAAAATTATCTAAAATACATATTTTGTAGTGGCAATGCATTATTATTATTATTTTATTAAGTTGTTCAGGATTCCCTAACTAGCAGGTGTTTTCTGTAAGATAAACAGATTTTACGCTTTCTTCTACATGAGGAGAAGTGAACTATATTAAGCAAATTTTGTAGTGGTAATGCATTAATTTTATTTATTTTGCTTAATATGTTCTTTAGGACTAACTAAGCAGGTGTTTTCCTGAAACCTAAACACAAACAGATTTCAGAGACCTTTTACATGACGAACAGTAAAGTATACTAAATAATAAAAACTTAACTGGGCTTAAAATTATAAACTTGTCTCCTACGGAGGTAATCGTCAACACATAATATAGTACACAATCCTGTTTCAAGCAGGATTAGTCAATGTATTATAAGGGAATGATTCAAAGACTTCTAAGTTTACAGCAGTAGGACAGTTCTGGCAAGTAGTACTACAGCAGTCTTGCTGGACACTGCTGCATGCACATGACAGTCCGGGGATGATGTTGATATAATTCAGCCATATGCACTGCCCCAAAGCTGCACAGCATGATCAGAACAGCGTAATTGAGTGATTTGAAGACAACTACACCATTTCAGGAGTGAGGTCATAGAAATGTATACAATCTTTTTATAGTGCACAGCCATTACTGACATAACAGGAGCTGAGCTGTGCTGCAACTAAGGACTGTGAGGCCATGTCTGTGTGTGTGTGTGCGCATGCGTATGTCAGTCTGTGTGGGACTGAATGGGCTGGTACAGGGAATACAATGAACTGCATTAATTGCTCAATTTAGAAACATGCAAAAGAGTAACTAATGAGCTTTTGCTCAAAGCAACTTTTTCATGCCTCTGAATCACTTTTTAATTGCTGCATTAAAGTTCGGCAGTAAAGCACTAATAATACTTTGATAATATTTCTCAATATCCCCTGATATGACCAGCATAAGAATTTATGATGATCTTTTCCCATTCAAGACAGGACTCATGACTCCATGGTCCTCACCAGAATGATAAAAAGTGTTAATATGTCACCATTCAGCAGCAAATGCAGAGAGAGATCATAGCAGCACATTTTTTGAAGTCGGTGTGCCTTTTAACAACATAATAATGGTCAAAGAAAATATGAGTTGTCTAAATGCAAATAAGTGACTGATTTGCCCAACTAGCAAATATCAAAATTATCTTCCATCTTAACTAAGAAGGCAATGCAAGCTACTGTACAACAAGTGAAAGAGTTAATCAGAAAAACAGTTACACGTAAGAAGTCAAGACTGGATTACAAAAAAAAAAAAAAAAAAAAAAAATAAACAAAGGAAGACATTTATAATTAAAAAAAATGGAAGCCTTGGATTGAATGGAATGTATCTCAATGAAAAGGGTAACTGAGTGAAAAGAAATGAAAACAAAAGTGCAACACGGAATGTGGAACACAGGCCCTTTGTGGGGAGGGACTCTGTGATTAATACATCCTCCAGTGCCAAAAAACAAGAAGGGTTTGACTGATGGGTGAGTGCAGGGTAGTAATAAGTATGATAGACAGATGATTATATGGTCTCTGGTCTGATAAAGAGGTAATAAACTTCCTGACTAAATATGTAGTATAACATTTCAATTATCAACTGATTTATACAAGTTTATTTGCTGAATTGGATATTGTAGTCTAGACTATGTTTTTTATTCATTTATCCTTTTGTTTGCCAAGTTAGTCCCACTAGGCTAGCAGCCTCTTTTTAGGGGAGACCTGAGGTGATATTTACACTACTAGGGGAAATATTCCAGAGCATCGGAGAACTTCTCCTCCTCTTCAGTGTAGGGGGACGGGTTAGTGTGTGGCATGTCTGTCCTCCGGTTTCCAGTCCAGGCCCGAAGGTGGCTCGGAAAAACAGGGGGAAACATTGAAACCAGTGAGAAAGAAATAGTTGGAAAAGAAAAAGAAGCTTTGGATGGCAATACAGTTAAAACATGAGCAAGCAACATGATAATGGAGAATTTGGCAGTACCAGGGGGAGGAGGAAGCAAGGCAACAGAATGAAATGGAGAATGGTCAAGAAGAAGACACGGAGGTGAATTTTCAAAGGAGATTGTATGTTGGAGACGAGAGTCAGCAGGAGTGTAGTACTACAACTCTCCAGTCCAGAGGGTTGTAGGATGATTATCTTAAAAGACTTCATCAGAGTGAACCCAAAAGTGAGATATAGCACCATTCTGGGGGGAAATAATAGAAAGGATACAAGAAGAGGATACTATGGAAGGTGCAGCAGGGAAAGTATTATATGCACAGAAGGTGAAGAAGGAAGAAAACCAAAGAACACACGGAGATGAAGAAAAAGTATACAGTGAGAATAAGTAGCAAGAAAGAGAAAGGAATGGGAAGGTATGAAATGTGGGACTGTGTGAGTGCTCCCTTGGGTGTTTCACCTACAGATGTCAAGAGCATTTATTTTTATAAATACAGAAGACATTCTGTGACATAACTTTTGAAACTGGTCAAACTACGGAAAACTTTTTAGTTAAATATGAAAACAGAAAGAATAATAATCCCTGGTCAGATTATGTAATACAGAAGTATCATAGAGGAACAAATGAGAGAATATTAATACAATTGAGAACTGAAGTAGAATCAAAAGACTTGAAAGAACAATTATTGACAATATGTAAAAATGTTTTAGATACAACAAAAATATATGATAAGAAAGACTTGTGGACTGGTTGATGGGAATGTGGGGTTATATTAAATATGCAGAATGATAATATTAAACACATTCCCAGTATATTAAATGTATGTGGCAATAGAGTTTATGTTAAATATGGAGGTCAGCCTAAAACTTGTTATTTCTGTGATAAATTTAAATAGTGAATTTGATAAAAAATGCTTCTTATGTGGTAAATCAGGTCATGATGCAAGGAATTGTGATATGATGCGACAATAATGTTGTAAAACAGGGCATGATTGGTTAGAATGTGATGAAGACACATGGTTTGTAGAAAGAGAAGTAACACATCAGTCAGTACAACTTGCAGACAGTAATAATGAACCCAAAAAACAAAAAGTGATATACAAGAAAACAAAGACATTACAATACATACAAAAGAAAAAGAAAAAGAAGCAGAATCAAAGTGGGTTATACGAACTGGAAGGTAGTAAGAGGAAAAAAGAATCTGACAGAAAAAATGGTGAGAGAAAGGAACAGAAAGTTTAAGAGTGTATTAACAAAAGAGAAAAAAAGCAATGGATGAAAAATGTTAATACTATTCCATTCAAAAGCTGAAAATCTTAGCTTTGAATGTAAATAGCATAACAAATATAAAAAGGAGACTGGATATTTTAGAATGGTGTGCGACATTAGATGACAGAAAAAGAAAGGCTACAAACAGAAAAATTATAGGATGGACAAATTGTATGGAACATGGGGAAAGATGTATGCTCAGGTGTATGTATATTATGTCAAGAAAATATTAAAATATTAGAGATTACTATAGTGGAACTAGGATGGATAATAATATTAGATACAAGATGGAATACAAAGTTATACACGGGAATCACTATAGATGCTTAGGTGTCAAAAAAGCAGAGACAGACAATGTTAAAAAAATCCTAGATTATGTCAGTGTAAATATGGATATTATAATGATAGGAGAATAACTATAACTTAAGAATAAGCAAATAAATAATAGTGACATTAAAATTATATATGAAATAATGAGAAGCAGTAAGCTATATATATATGGAACAACAAGCATTAGACTTATAAAGAAATGAGATTATGAGTGAAACTGATGACTTCCTTCTATTAGATGGTTTAAAAATTATACAGAAAGGGACAAAGAAATCAGGATTTTCTCAACATATAGCTATATGGTTGAAAATACATGAGAAAGAAGAATGCATAAAATAGGTAAAGGAATTAAAAAAATAAATGAAACAGATTTAAAACATGATGATAGGAAAGAAATAAATTGTGGAAAGACCATACAGATATGAGAGGTTTCTATGAAAACTAGACAAGTTGGTAGATAAGTTTTAAAGAAAGGTATAAGAAATGTTTCTTGGAAGAGTTAATGATTAAAAGGAATAAAGAAAAAATGGATTATAAAATATTAATTCAAACTATATTTAGATAACTATTACAAGAGAAAAGAACTGTTTATAAAAAAGAAAAACTATACGACTAATAAAACGATAAATGATTTGTTATACAAAGATATTGTTTACAAGGAAAAAAGTAGCAGCAGCACCACATTTAAATAAACTAATGAAACAGAACAAGAAAATAATAATGGAATTGAGAAATGAAGAAGGGAACAAAGTGACACCACAAGAACAAATATATAAGATAATTAAAGATTACATATTACAATCTTTTGTTAAAAAAGAAATAGGAAGAAATCAAAAATATGAACTTTACAAATTGAATGAAACTGAGAATGGAGCACTGAAACAAATTATAACAATAGAGTTAAATGAAATACTAAAACAAACTGATGTGAATACAGCTACAGGATTAGATGGTATTGAATAGCATATGCATAAAATATGGAGAACTGGCAGAAACATATTTATAGGGGTTTTAAATGAATGGTTAGAATTAGGAATGACAGAGAAGGAACTATGCACGGGTGCTATAATATTCGGGTCTATATTACATCAGTGAACGCTTAAAAAAGCGAACAGTGATTAATCGACCCTATGTAAGTGAAAGCTTACAATGTCAAACTGCCAGAACAGTGATAAAATTGCTGTTCCAACAAAAAAAAAGAAAGAAAAAAGAAAACACTTTAAACATTACAGTAAGTCTTGTAATAGGAACCCTAATATTCACATGGAAAAGGGAAGAAAAGATGATATAAAGAATATATGCAAGTACAACAAGGAGTATTGGGCCTAATAAACCCAACTGTGCATGCCACATTGCTGAATTTATATACAGTTTTACAAGGTTATACGAAACAATGTAAATATTTGATAGAATCTGTATTATATTATAAATATCAATTTTTTTTGGAAAGATGGAAATAGGGAAAAGACTAAAAGGAAATATGAACGAAGAAATAAAGCAATATCAGAACAACATTTTATTATGAAAATAAAAACTGAATATGAATGAAAAGAATAGAAAAGAATGTACTAAATATTATGAATCAATATTATTTATTGATCCTTGAAATGATTTAGAAATAAGAAAAAAGAAAACAATATTAAGATATAAATGGTATAAAAGCATACATGAATGCAAAGATTTCTTATGGAGATTGTCTATAAATAAGTTACCTGTTAAAGCAAATATGCCTTACAAGAGGAAACAGGATAGATTGTGTAATTATTGTGGTGAATTTGAAACTACAGAGACTGTGTTTTTTAAATGTGAAAGAGCTATAAAATTGTGGGAAGAAATATGTAATTATAAAATGTTGGAAGGTTTTACAAAAAGGGAACAGAGTAATATGGACATGATTGAATATGTTTTTTTTTTGCATCATAAAGAAGAGAAATGAAGAAAATTGATAGAATTATATTTTAAGTTACATGGACACCATGGACTGAGACCGAATGAAATTAAGATAACTGATAAATGGGTTCTGGCAGAGATTCTAAAGAAAATATGCTTCTGCTTGTGGAAAAAAAAAGGGGGGGGGGCATATTTACTGATATGAATGGAAATACTATTGTAGAAAGTGTGTATATATATATATATGTATGTATGTATGTATAAATATATATATATATATATATATATATATATATATACACGCACACACACACACACATTATATACATACGTATAATTGTAAATATTATAAATATGTACATAATAGAGTTGTATATACAAGTCTCATTTAACAATAAAAAACCCTAATCTTTGCTGTAGGGGGACTCCGTGTGTAGCATGTCTCTCTTTCTGTTTCCAATCCAAGCACGAAGGTGGCCTGGAGAAACAGGAAGAAACATGGCAATGTGCAGGCAGCACAGAGAATAGATGTTCGAATTTAGAAATGGCAGAAATAATAACGAGTAATGTGGAGGTGGAAAATTCATTCAGACTAGAGCAGGAGGAGGAAATAAAGCAACAAAAAGTTAAGAAGGGTGTGAGAGATGAGGAAAAGGATTCAGAAGTTATTTTTCAGAAAAAAAAATTGTTTGTGGGAGATAGTGAGAGCTAGCAGGATTGCATTATCTCAAGGATCTTATTAACCTAAGTGAACCAAGAGAGTGAGGTAGCAGTGTCTTGGGGAGAACTGATGGAGAAAATACAGGAAGAGATGACAGAGGAAGCAACAGAAAGAAAATCATATCCACAGAAGGTGAAATAAGGGGAGAAGAAAATTGTGGAGGTGAAGGAGACAAAGAAAAAATACACCATAAGAGTAAAGCAGCAAAAAGGAGGAGGACTGGAAAGGTATAAAGCGCAAGACTCTGACTGTGCGCCTTTGGGGGTTTCACATAGAGAGGTAAGCACATTCATTTTTATTGAGAGAGAGACATTTTGTGATCTATTTTTTGAAATTGAACAAGCCATGGAAAATTTTTTGGAAAATTATGAAAAAAAAAAAGTACACCAATCCAAAGTCACAATATGTGATAAAATCATTCCATAGACAAACAAACAAACAAAAAAAAAGAATACTAGTGCAATTTAGAATTGAAGTTCAAGTGAAGAACTTAAAAGAACAGTTATTGTGTGTAAAGATGTTTTGGATACTATGAAAATTTATGATGAGAGAGGCTTGTGGACTGGATGATGGGAATGTGGAATTATATTAAATCTGGTAAATGACAATATTATACACATTCCTAGTAAAATTAAAGTATGTGGCAGTAGAGGTTTTGTGAAATACAGAGGACAGCCCAAAACATGTTTTTTTTTTCCCCTGTGGTAAAGATAATTATTTAATAAGTGATTGTGATAAAAGAAAATGTTTCATATTGGGTAAACCAGGACACGAAGGAAAGAAATGTGAACTGAAGTGTAAAAAATGTGGTAATACAGGACATGCATGGTTAGATTGTGATGAAGATACACAGCCTATAGAAAAAAAAAAGAATCGCATAATTTAGCACAAGATACAGACATTAAACAGACATAAAAAAAAAAAGTTATATGCTTACCATAACTTGGCATCTGCACTATCCAGTGTCATGTACTTACCATAACTTGGCATCTGTGCTATCCAGTGTCATTACCACAAATGGTTCTTGGATCTGAGCCGGCAACTGTCAGACAGATCCAGAGCTCAAGTTCCTCCCCTTCCCATAACCCCCTGCTGCCTTCTAAACCTCGGATCGAGTTTTCCACACTAGCTGAAACACAGAAACAAATATCTGCAACAAGTCAAAAACTTCCACAACATGCAAGCCACTGCAGCCTCACCAGGAAGGAAGGGGAAAGGACGGTGGGAATGTGTTGAATAATATCACTGGATAGCACAGATGCCAAGTTATTGTAAGTACATAACTATCTGATGCTATCCGTGTCATTATTCATCACAAATGGGTCAGAGTACCCAGCTACTAGGAACCCTGGGTGGCCTCAAGAAAGGATATGCCACAGCACGGAAGGACCAAAGTAAACCTTGTTCCTAGATGCTATGTCCAATTTGTAGTACGAAACGAAGGTGTGAGGATTAGACCAAGTAGCAGCAGCAGAACAAATTTCATCCAAACCAAGTCTGGCCAAGAAGGCTGAAGACTTAGTCACAGACCTAGTAGAGTGGGCCTTAACTGGTCTGGTAACTGCACATGCCTATTATCATAAGCACCTTAGCCCAAAGGTTCCTGGAAATTATAAACTCAAATGCTATGGAACAACTAGTCACCACTCCCACAAGAGGGATAACATACTAGACCTGATCATTACCAACATGGGTACTCTATGCTCCATACCAGAAGTATATCCCTCATTGGTAAGATCAGACCATAAATTAATTTCACTGGATATCCACATCTCGACCCCACCCCCAAACCAGAAAACCACAATGAAAAACTTCTCAAAAGCGAACTTCTCACTTCTCGAAACTGAAGTGGAATCCTTCAAGGCCCCAGGGCCAGTGAAAACTACGGCCCAAACTGCAGAATCCTATATAAACGCATTCTACGGACATCTCCAGGAATGCATGGATCATGCTATCCCAAACAAAACCAAGACCCAATCATCCAAAGGCAGGCGTCCAGTCTGGTGGACCCCAGCCATAAATAAACTGTACAACAGAAGGAGGAAGCTACTACATGATAGAGCAAAATCCCTAATAGGGAAGGCAGCTCTGATCAGTACTAGCAAAAAATTACGATCCCTCATAAAATCCTCCAAGACCAGCTTTGAGAGAAAAATTGCACAAGACACTAAAGACAATCATAAGGCTTTTTTCAGTTATGTTAGGAACCTGGGATGCAACTCCCAGACTTGTTCTGAGTTGATTCTAAACGACAAAATATACACTGAACCCACAGACATCGCCAATATCCTGGCAGACAGGTTCAGTGCAAACTTCTCCACCCCCTCCCCCCAAAAAGAGCAAGTATCTATGCCGGCAGAGGGCTGCCTCCCAAACATCTCTGATGCTCAAGTGAAGGCTGCCCTCTCCAAAGCAAAAACACTGCTTCCATTGGACCAGATGGCGTCCCGGGTTGCGTCCCACATGAACTCCAAGAAGAACTAACCCCTCAAATAAAACAGCTGTACAATCTCAGCCTCACAGCAGGATATGTGCCCACACAGAATGGAGTACAGCAACAGTGGTCCCACTCCACAAAGGTGGAGCCTCTAGAGACCCTGGAAACTATCGTCCCATAAGCCTGACTAGCCTAGTCTGCAAGGCTATGGAGAGGATCATCATGGAGCTCATAAACAAAGACATTGGGGACCTACAGGCACTAGATCCTACCCAATTCAGCTTCGTCAAGGGCAGATCCTGCCTTTTGAACCTGGTCGACTTCTTTGAAACAGTCATCAAAGCCATAGATGAAGGGAAGGTAGTCAACACAGCCTATCTGGACCTAGCAAAGGCATTTGACACACTGGGGCATTTGCCCACTTGGGCATCATAGATAAGCTATCCAGCTTAAATATAAACCCCTATGTCACAAGATGGGTCGCAAACTGGCTCAAAGACAGAACCCACAGAGTGAGAGTTGCTGGAGCCATGTCAGACTTGAAACCTGTCACAAGTGGCGTCCCACAAGGTTATGTCATGGGACCGCTCTTGTTCGGTATATACTTTTCCGAGGTACAGGCCAACGTGAGAGGACTATGGCTCACCAAGTTCGCAGATGACTGCAAACTGGGCGCCATAATCGACTCCCCAGCTGACACAAACATCCTTCAAAAAGGTCTCACAGAGACAGATAACTGGTGCCAGAGCCATGGTCTAAAGCTAAATGCCAAACAGTGTATAGTCATACCCTTTGGCAAAAACAATGTGCCCACAAATTACCACATAGGCGGTAATCCATTACGTACAGAGAAAGTAATTAGGGATCTGGGGACCCAAGTTGATAGCAATCTCTCCTTTGACAACCACATTGCCAAAGTGGTTAGAAAGACCTTTTACATAGCCCACCTCATCATGAAAGGATTCACATCTAGATCAAGAGAGGTAATCGTGCCCCTTTATTCATCCCTCATCAGGCCTATCATAGAATATAATGCCCCTTTTGGGATGTACCTTACCCGACACCTGCAGCAATTAGAAAGACCCCAAAAGTACCTCACCAAGAGGATCAAGGGACTCAAGCAGATGCCATATGCTGCTCGGTTAAAAAAAACTCCAGCTCTACTCGGTTGCATACCGCCTACTTCGAGGCGATCTATGCCTGACATATAAAGCTATGTCCAATCCAGAATTAATGGACATGCTTCACCTCAGTAAATCTAAATCCCTTGGAGCCACACACTTGAGGGACTTGAACCTCAGCACAGAAATAAATAGAACTTGCTGGAGGGACAGATTCATAACCCAGAGGATCCCTTCACTCTGGAATACAATTCCAATTCATGTTAGGCAGAGCACCTCACTGAATCTCTTCAAGAAGAATCTTGATGAGTGGATGGGGGATCGTAGGTTTGTCCCGGGGATTACTTCCGTGTCACTATTAGACAGAGGCACAGTAAACTAAACCTTAAAAAGGGCACTGTATACTCAAATCAAGGGGTGGCGTAAGCCAAACAAAATCGGGCTAGGCTTGTAATTGCCCCAGGGCAGATAGCCTAGTATGAACCTATGAACCTATAAATACAGCAAATACAACTAGCAATCCATCTGGAAACAGTCACTTTGGAAACAACCAGGTAGCAATCCATCTGGAAACAGTCACTTTGGAAACAGCCAGGCCATTTCTGTTTTGAGAGAAGGCCGCAAAGAGCTGCTCTGGCTTCTGAAATTCCTCAATACTTTTTAGATAAAAGCATAACTGCCTATGGACATCTAAACAATGCAAGACGTATTCTCCTTTATTAGAATAATTATGGAAGACGACTGGTAGTCGAATTGATTGATTGAGGTTAGCTTCTGAAGCCACTTTAGGGATAAACGAAGGATATGTTCTCAGAGATACCCTGTCTTTATGAAATATCATAAACAGAGGTTTAATGCTTACAGCCTGAAGTTCTGAGACCCACTTGGTAGAGGTAATGGCCACTAAAGACCATCTTTCAAGACAGAAATTTAATATCACAAGAAGCCGCTGTTCAAAGGGCTTTAGCACCAAAGACTGCAGCACCAATGTCAAATCCCATGGTGGTGAAGGATCTTTGATAGCAGGTCTAAGAAGAAAAACTCCTTTCAGAAAGGCTTTGCACAATTTAGAAGAAAAAGTAGGCCCCTCGTTCAGATGGACATTAGAAATGGCCACTAACTGGAGCTTAATGGTAAAAAAATTCATACTGTCCTGAAAAAGGGAAGATAAGATTACGATGTCAGGAATCTGGGCTGAAAAAGGATCCAGATTATGCTGTCTAGCCCAAATAGAAAACCTTTAAATATACTGGAATACACCTTCTTTGTAGAGGGCTTTTGAGTGGCCAAGATAATGCTCCTCACCAAGAAAAGAAGACTGAACTGTGAAAGAATTACTGGAACTGGAGAAACCATGCGGTTAGACGAAGAGTCTAGAGATTGGGAAGTGGAAGCCTCCAAGGATGGGAAATGAGATCCGGCACAGGATCCGGTATCCAGGGTGGATAACAGATGATGAGACCTTAGGAAGGACAACTAAGGCTGATGAGGCCAGAAAGGGTCAATGAGGATGAGAAGGGTCTTCAGGTGGTGAGCTTCCTGTAAGATTTTGGGTATTAGAGGAGTAGGAGGGTAAGCACAGAGGCGCTCCAGAGGCCAATTGCGAATCAGAGCATCCCTGGGTGAATCCCCCACTGGAGGGATCAGTGCAAAATAACTGCTGCATTTATGGTTGACTGGGGACACAAAGAGATCGCAGCATGGCTGACCCCAATGGTTGAATATCTGACTTGCCACTAACAGATTCAGGGACCACTCATGAGGACTCAAAGACAGACATGCTGAGTTTGTCAGCCAGCATATTGGGATTTCCAGGAATGTGAGTTGCAAGAAGAAAGTGCCTGGAAAACACCACCCATTCCTACACTCTCATGGCTTCTCTGCACAGAGGATAAGACCATGTTCCCCCTGCTTGTTGATACACCAGACCACAGCCATGTTGTCCATTTGAATTGCTATGGTCCCCAGAGGAAAGCACGCCTGAAAGGCTTGCAACATTAGAAGGACTGCTCTCATCTCCAGGACATTTATGTACAATTTGGTCTCTTTGGGGGGGGACCAGGTGCCTTGAACCATCTTGCCATGAAAATGCCCCCCACCCCAAAAGGGAAGTGTCCATGGTCACTGTGGCCCTGGGCAAGGGAACACAAAATGGCCTGCCTAGAAACAGGTCCTGAGACTGAAGTCACCAAGCAAGATGATTCCTGCACACCTGAGTCAACTTTATGGTCATGGACATGGGATGAACCTGAGTGGACCACTGAACTGCCAGGGTCCACTGAAGAACTCGCAGCTGATACCTGGTGAGTGGCACTAACTGAATGGCAGCCACCATCCAACCCAACGTGTGGAAAATCAAATGAATAGACAGGCGCTCTAGCTCCAGCAAGAGAGAGACCTGACCTGGAATGAGTTGAACCCTTTGGAAAGGTAGTGTTGCAGTCTCTGATACTGTGTCTAACTGGGCCCTAATGAACTCCGGGTTTTGGCATGGAATAAAATTGGACTTGGGAAGATTCACTGTAATGTCTAGATGCTGAAAAAGACTGAGGGACTACCTTGTAGCCATTGACAGTTGACGCATTGTTGGAGCTGTGAAGATACATTCATCCAAGTAAGGAAACACCTGGAATCCCTGTAGCCAGAGATGAGCTGCCACCACTGCCATGCATTTGGTAAAACAGCCGGGGAGCTGTGGTGAATCCAAAGGGCAGGGCTCTGAAGTGGTAATGATTGGCCCCTAATCGAAAGCATAAGGGTCTCCTGGAGCATCTCTTGATTTCTATATGATAGTACGCATCCCTGAGATCCACCGAGTGCATCCAATCATCCTTCCACAGGACATGCAGAATGAACTGAACAGTGACTATCCAGAACATGGACTTTCTGACAGGTTTAGCTCACTGAGGTCCATAATCAGATGCCTGTTCCTGGTCTTCTTTGGCAGAAGCGAGAGTAAGTTTTGGATCCTCGTTGTCCTGCTGGGACGTCTTGGATGGTGCTTTTCCACAGAAGGTCTTGCACCTATAGATAGGCCAACTCCCTTTGGTGGGGTGGAACGTCTGGGAGAGTTTTTCGAATTGGAGGGGGCTGAGAAAATGGAATGGAGTAATCCCTGGAAATAATTTTTAACACCCACTGATCAGAGGTGAGACTCGTCCAGGCTAGTGGGTGAAGGGAGAGTTGTCCCCCGACTGTCTCAAGGGCAGGACAGTCGGAAAGCATCTCAGGAACACTGGAAGGGCTTCTCGGAGAAGGGTTCCTGGGAGCCCTGGTTCTGTAGACCCCCTTTGCCCCTGAAGCAACATCTGCCATTGAATCCTCTGTCCCGGCTAGTGGAAGAGGATTTCTGGGAAGCATCTTTTTCACTTCCCCTCTGTGTCTTAGAAAAGGACTGATGGGGAGTAGAAGACTTGATCTAACTTTGGAAAGAGTCTTAGCCTCCTGCTCACTGTGGGTTAAAGTGTCCTTGACAGACGGCCCAAATAAGGTTTAACTGTCCAAGGGGGCATTAGTAAAGGATGCCTTAAAGGGTTCCGCAAACATGCAAAGGCAAAGACAGGCATGTTGCCAAATAGCAATGCCTGTGCTTGATGCTTGAGAGGTGGCCTTCGCCACATTGGAGATCAGCCTCATCAAAGCATTAGCCAAGGAAGTCAGAGGAAAGGCAAACTAGCTACTGGAATAAGAAAGCTGTTACCAGAAAGAGGAAAGTAATGCCAGAAAAAATCATTTATCTGTGAAAGAGGAAGCTCAAGAATGGATCACGTCCGATGCTTTTAGCGGCAAATCAGATCAGAGGGTTAGAAGGCAGCATGGGATAATGGGAAGGGGAGGAGCTTGAGCTCTGGATCTGTCTGACATTTGCTGGCTTAGATCCGAGGTTGACTCCAATACCCATTCATGATGAATAATGACACAGATAGCATGAGATCAAAGATCTTGTAATAAAAAAGGGAGAGAAAGAAAAGGAAACAGACTCAGATGATACAAGTGAAGAATATATGAAGCAGCAATTAAAAAAAGGGAAAAAAAAGAATTCTACAGGAAAAAGAGGGACAGAAAGGAAAAGAAAGCTTAAAAGTGCAATAACAAAAAAAGAAAAAAAGCAATGTATGAAAAAAGAAGTTATGTACTCACCATAAAGTTCCATCGGAGTTGTTGCTTTTCATTTGTTTTCAACCTGTGAGACTCGGATCTGGCATGGATCCGACACGGCCGCATTTTCTAGCATCAGATCCGAGCTCCAAGCTCCTCCCCCACCCATAATGTCCCCATCTCCCTCCTCCCTTCAGATCGGGTTACTGCTGACCATAACAGTTTGACCCAACCATAAACCTCACACCTTAGTATTATCTTGGAAGCACCATACGTGAGACAAAACCTTGCCAGAAAAAGGCTACGTCTTATCCACCCAATGCACCACACAGCCCACAAAAGGCAGGGGGAAGGAGGGAGGGATGGTTGAAGACAAATGTCAAGCAACAACTCAGATGAAATGTTATGGTGAGTACATAACTTCTTTGTCTGAAGTTGTTTTCATTTGCTCTTCAACCTGTGGGACAGAGTCCCCAGCTACCACAAGACCCTGGGAGATCCCCATGGAAGGATATTCCAAAGCACAGTGGAGTCAAAATATGCCCTGTCTCTGGACAGGAGATCCAACTTATAATGAACAATGAATGTGTGCGAGGATGCCCAACTCGCCACAGAACAAATGTCATCCAATAAAACCCTACACCAAAACGCCATAGACCTAGTAGAATGTGCCTTAATTTGACCTGGGGGAGATAAGCTTTTAGCTGTATTATGCCCAAACTATGCACTGGGAGATCCAACTAGCAATAGTCACCTTTGACACAGGTTTCCCTAAGAAGGGTTTAGAAAAGTAAACAATAAGTTGATCCGACTTCTGAAAGTTTCTGTGCAAATAAAAACGCAACTACCTATGAACGTCAAGCAAGTGCAATTTATACTTTCCTTTATTCTGAAAGCTAGGGAAGAAAACTGGGAGATTGATAAACTGATTAATGTTGGATTACGATGCCACTTTCTGGAGAAAGGAAGGTCTCATGCGTAAGGAGACTATCTTTGTGGAACGCCATATACAGAGGCTTCATAGACAAGGTCTGACTCTCATACACTCTTTTGGCTGAAGCAATAGCTACCAGAAAGGCTGTCTTCCAAGACAGAAACTGCAAATCCACTGTAGCTGCAGGTTCAAAGTTGGAGGAAATGAAAGCTTATAGAACTAAAGTTAGATCCTAAAGTGGAGTGGGGTCCTTGATTGGAGTAAAAAGGTACCTTTCAAAAAGGCTTTACAAAGCTTGGACAAAACTAGGGAAGCTGAAATGTCTCCTATATGAAAATTGGAAATAGCTGCCAGTTGAACCCTACCTGTAGAGAAACTGGCACCCTGATGAAAAATATCTGCCAAAAACTCCAGAAAAGTGGGAACTGGAGCAATGAAAGGATCCAAATTATGTTGGGACGCCAATATCGAGAAACATTTCCACTTACTGGAGTAAGCTTTCTTAGTGGATGATTTGTGAGCTGCTACCAAAATTTCCTAACCAAAGAAGACAGCCCGGGAGTCCTAGCTATCACTGTAACTGGCGCAGCCAAGCTGTATGCTTCAGACTGACTAGATCTGGGTGTGGGATCCCTTAAGGATGCAAAACCAGAACAGGATCTAATGTCCAAGGAGGACACACTACATGAGACCACATAGAGGGCAATCATACTTGGCAAGGCCAGAAGGGGGTAATAAGGATCAGTAATCTCCCCAGCCATCAAGCTTTCTGAATGAACTTCAGGATCAGGATAAGTGGAGGATAAGCATACAAAAATTATCTCCTGCCTCTCCCAAAACATCCCTAATGAAATCATCCTCCTTGGGGATGTGAACACAAATTGAGAAACACTTACCAGTACCTAACTCAACATACCATATAAATCTATATGGCTTTTCACAACTTATCTACCAGCCTACTCATACCAATAACACTCATTCTACCAGTACACTCATTGACTAGATTCTTGTCTCAAATCCCTCTAAATACCATAGTCCTGAAACACACTGACTCCCTGAGTGACCACTCTCCAATAAAGGTACTTAGACATACTCCCACTTATCTAAACCACATAGATACATAACCTGTCATAAATTATCCAAATTCAACCCAGAAACTTTTAATAATCTCTTACTCGGAATAAATTGGAACTTCCTCACGGCTCCCACTTGATGAAGCAGTTCAAGCTTTTAACTCAACCTTCTTAAATATCTTAAACTCACTAGCCCCATTATGGAACGTAAGGATAAAAGCTACTATATCCCCTTGGTTATCTAAGAATACTCACACTCTCATAACAGCCAGTGACCGAGCCTGGAAAACTTGGACCCAAACTAAACTACCAGCAGATCTGCAAAAGTATAAAGAACTGAGAAATAAGACTTCTACTACAACCCTCCAGCTGCCCTAAAATCAGATCCAAAAAAATTTTGGGAATGCCATAAACCAAATACTTCATCCAGGTAATCCTACTTCACCTAATCCATCTCCTAACAAATCTCCCAAAGAGACTGCTAACTCCTTCAATGCCCATTTCATTCAGTCAATAGCCAAACCTTTCAATTCTAATCTAAAATACTCCAGTAACAAGGTTCCAAATTGCTTGGAACCTCCACCCACAGCCAGCTCTGCAAACTCTCTTTTCCTTAAAGTGGTCCCTACTGCTTACATCAAAACCCTTATTTCCAAACTAAAACCATGCTTTACTTCTGTTGACAGGATCCCATCTTACTTTCTTCAGATAGCTGCTCTCTCTATTGCTTTGCCAGTATCTATTTTAATCAACCGTTCCATCCATGAAGCTAAAGTACCTGCTATCTGAAAACAATTCTACATCATACCTATTCACAAAAGTGGCAATTCCACAGAACTCTCAAACTTCTGACCAAGAGCCAGCCTCTTCTCTCTGTCTAAAGTCTTAGAAAAATGTATAAATACACAAGTAATGCAATATCTTAGACAGGGCACACTCCTCACTACCACTCAGCATGGTTTCCGACCCAAACATAGTACCACTACAGATTGACTTTCCTTTCTCAACACCATTTCTATAGCTAGAGATAAGCATAAACTTATATCATGATTATTCCTTGACCTCTCAAAACCCTTCGACATCATTTCACATCCTCTGCTACTGAATAAACTCTCTGATCTCAACTTCTCTACTACAACAATAGCATGGTTCTCTAGCTATCTCACTGACTGACAGCAATCAGTAAGATGGCACTCCTCACTATCATCTCCTCTTCCAGTGAAAATGGGTGCTCCCCAAGGATCCATCCTTGGATCACTACTTTTCAATATCTTCCCCAACTCACTCTACTCTTCTTGTTCACAGTCCTCATTAGTGCAATATACAGATGACTCCACAGTTATCACCATTGCTAACTCACCCTCTGAACTTCTAACAGCTACCTAGTCTTCTTTCATCTCTGTTGAAACCTGGCACAAAAATAATCAGCTCATCCTTAATCCCCCCCAAAAAACAAAAACTCTTACTCTGTCCACAAAACTGTTACTCATATCAAATCGACTTTACAAATAAAATCACTAGATCACACTCTCATAGTTGCTGGTACTAAACCCTTGGTGTAACCATTGATGATCAGTTAAAATTCAACCTCCATATAAATAACTGTATCAGGAAAACCCATCAAAAACTAGGACTTCTCTACAGAAATAAAAAATTCCTATGCCTGAATCTAAAACCACAAATCACCCATGCTTATCTTTTGCCATGCCTAACATACCGCTCCCAAATCTCAACTCCACCTTACTTAGCAAACTCAAATCAACCCATCACAAAATAGCCAGATTTGCTGCACAACAAACCTACAAATCTCACCACTGTATCTCCCTCAAACATCTAAACTGGCTCGAACTACCTCACCTCCTACTCCTCACTCAGCTCCAAATTATACACTCCATTAATTCACCATCCTACTGTCCAGCACTAGGCACCAATATCCCACTATGTCCCATTCAGACTACTCAGGAGCTCCACCCAAGACCTTGTACAACTCTACAAGCCCAATTCCAAAATAGGAGCCATTACATACAGCTACCATCCCTCTATTGCTTGGAACAAACTCCCACAATAAGTTAGATCTCTTTCACATCCTCAAGTATTCAAATTAGCCACTAAAGAGTACTTAAAAATTCACTGGATTTGTACCTGTTCTCAGCCTTCTTGAATATAACTTCACTAAATAACAAACCTAACTTACTCTGTCTTACCATCATTTCTTCTCCTCTATACCAAAACATTTACAACTTAAAACGTCTACTTCATTGTTTACCTAACACCACCTCCTTTTCCTTCTGCTGCAATATTCTTCATACCATTTTTATTGATAATTATAACTGCATATATATGATAACTGTTCTACAAGTTTTATTATGAATGATTATAATGTTAACTGTGCTTGTAATGGTTATATTTTTGTAACTATGTTTTGGAGCTTTTCACCCTGGGCATCTGCTGAAAAAGGGCCTTTGCTCAGTCAGACAATCCCAGCTAACAAATGTAAAATAAATAACTAAATAAATAAATAATAAATAAATAAAAGACCAGAGGTCCAAGCATGAACCAGATCATCTCTTGGGGGCTCAGGGGGGTTCAGAGCGAAATACTCAATGCACTTCACGTTGGAAGGAGAGGCAAACAGATCGCAGCAAGGCTGACCCCACTTTAGGAAGATCTGTTCCATTACTGAGCTGAGCTTGTCCGCCAGAATGTTGTACCTCTCCGGAATGTGCACTGCCATCAGACTAGGGCTGGTGGAGATTGTCCACTCCCACAATATCATGGCTTTGCGACAAAGGAGATAAGACCTGGTCCCCCATGTTTGTTGATGTATTAGAATATAGACAATTATCCCTCGAGGAAAATGGGCATGGACAGCTTGCAATGTCTGTAGCACTGCCCTCATCTCCAGGACACTGAAATGAAGTTTGGTCTCCAGGGAAGACCAAGTGCCTTAGACTGTCCTTCCCATGCAATGCCCCCTACCCGAGTAGGGAGGCATCTGTGTTCACCAAGATCATTGGGGCTGGAAAGATAAAGGAACAACCCAGAAGAAGAGCTGGGGATTGGAGCCACCAGAGAAGTGAATCCCTGCAGGACTGAGACACATGAACTGGATAGGGTAAAGGTAGATCTAGTAAGGACCACTGGATCGCTACGGTCCACTGAAGAATGAGCCGTGGGGATAAGGGTAATCATGGCCGCCATGGACCCCAATGCCCGAAGAACTGATTCCATAGGGGGATACTGGGTTATAACAATGTACAGCATATGATATCTGAGGGACTGAAGTCTGTCTGGGGTCAGAAAAACCTTGCTCTGAATGGTGTCTAACCGCATGCCAATAAAGTCTATAGTTTGTACCGGATCCAACAGGGACTTGAGATTTATGGTTATGTCCAACCAATGGGTGGTTTGCAAAAGGAGATCCCTGGCTTGGTAGAGGTGATGCCTGGTGGGGGCAGAGAGGAGCCAATCATCCAGGTAGGGAAAGACCTGGAATCCCTGCAGCTGCATGTGAGCTGCCACCACTGCCATCACTTTGGTAAACACCCTGAGGGTGGTGGTGAGACCAAAGGATAGCATGCTGAAATGGTAAAGGCTGGCCCCCAGCTGAAAGCAGAGGAACCTCTGAGAGTGCCTGTCCATTTTGATGCGATAGCATGCATCCTGGAGGTTCACGGAGCACATCCAGTCGTTCTTCTGCAGAAAAGGCAGAATCGATTAGAGAGTGACCACCTGGAATTTTAGGTTTGCAATCGACAGGCTTAGGGTTGAAAGATCCAGAATGGGTCTCAAGTCTCCTATCTTCTTTGGTACTAAAAAGAACCTGAAAAAGAAGCCTAATCCGAACTGGTCTGGAGGTACAGGCTGGATGACTCATTTTTTGAGCAGCTTGGAAATTTCTAGTGCTGCTTCCTCCTTTTGCACGGATGGAAGGGAAGTAAATAGTGTGGGAAGAAATAGCCAGGGAATTGTTATGGCTAGGCTTGTATAGGCCCTAGGGCCGATAGCCTAGTACCAACCTATGAACGTCCGGGAAGTGTTTGGGCAGGATTGGTATTTCAATGAAGGGAACTGAATATCCTTTGGATATGATTTGCAATACCAAACGATCATCTGTAAGTGACGCCCAGGCTGTTGGGTGTAGCTAAAGAAATCTCCCGACTGCCTCCAGAGATGAGCAGTCAGGCAACCGTTCATGGCTGCTGCGTGGGTCTACCCAGGAATAAATCCCAAGACCCCTGGTTTCTCAAACCCCCTCTGCCGCGAGGGCGGCACCTGTCTTCCTCTGCCTCTGGGGGAGGGTGAATCCTAAGCATCATGGGGATAGCCCTTAAGCATCTGGAACCATATCTTCTTCAATCCTCGCTGATTCAGTGCAAAGGATCATTGAGGGATTGAGAAGCAGATCCCGACGGAAGACAAGGTCTTCCAGTCTTTCTCGGTCTGGACCAACGTGTCTCATACAGTCTTTCCAAAAAGAGTGGAACCATCATACAGGGCATTAGTGAAGGATGCCTTGAAGGGCTCCAAGAATACACAAAGACGTAGCCAGGCATGATGAATGATGGCAAGGCAGGTACTGGCCTCTCAAGCAGTGCCTTCGGTAGCGTGGGACAGGAGCTGCATAGAGGCTTTGGAAACTGAAGTGAGGGTGGCCATACAGGAAGAGAACAGCTTCTGCTCCTCCACCGACATCGAACCTGGGGCAGACTCAGCGACCTCCTTGACTAGGTCTCGTTGAAGTCTGGTCACGTCAGAGTTCAGCTCACTTACGACAAACTTGGCTGAAGCGTAAACCTGCTTTTGAAGATGGTCCATGGCCCGGGACTCTCGGTCCGGCAGATGAACTGCTGAGCTCTCCTGAGTGAGTTCGTTCTTGGAGGCTGCCGTCACCCCCAACATGGCATCAACTGGGGACCCCCTAGACCATTGCCGTTTGTCTGACTATGCACTTAAAACTCTATCAGGGCATTTGGGAATGGGCTCCACCATGTTAGGCTCCTTCCAAGCCCGATATGTCACTAAATCCACAAGTGGATTAGCGGGGAGGGGACACCGAAGGGGTAGAGAGTACTGTGCCAAACACCTCCAGAAACACAGACTCGTCCAGGTTGGGTTTTTGGACGGGCCAGCCCCCCACACTGGCGAAGGATTTCCATGCTGTCTCCAAAGGAAACATCTTCCGGGGGTGACAGAGGGGAACCCTCCAGTGTCCTCTGTGAGGGACTCTGTCAGGGAGTCCAAGTGTCTCCTTTTACATGTATGTTTCTGAGGAGCCTCGTCGATGGGGGGTCTCTGGGGAGGACTCAAAAACTTCTGGCTGTTCCCATGGAGGAACACTCTGGGGTGGAGAGGCAATAACCTGTCCCTGAGGGGGCAGAATAGCAGAATCCAGACCAGAAAAAGAGGAAGGCAGAACAGACTCCGAGGATGATAGCGTCAAGGGTCTTGATGGAACCAAGAGGACTTTCTCCACCATGTCGAAAGCACAAAGAGAGCAGATCTTGGAAGCTGGGGCAGAGATCAGGTCCGTAACTCTCTGCGTCAATGGGGGAGCTAAAGCCGAGCTTCCTGGTGCTGAGTCTCTGAGTGGCAGAGCCAACTCCGAAAACCCCGGAGCCGACAACAGCCCCACGGATCCGGCACTGAGGCTCTGGCTCCCACAGGCAGGCAGCTCCAAGCTTGTCTGAGCCGAGTCTCTCAGGCAGTGGTCGGTGTCAATGTACCATCTGCACCAACCCTCTATGCCAAGAGGCCTCAGACACAAGAGCTCCAAAACCAAGGGTCAGATCAGAGGAGTAATGGAGATAAAGGCGGACTACATGCTCCCAGCCCTGAAAGGGTGAGGGGGCATGCAAGACTTCCATCTGGATCTGGTTCCAGATGAATTTCTGCATCATCCTGTCCATCTTGGCTTCAGAGAGGCTACGGGTGGACTAGGAGGAGGAAGCCACAACAACTGGCCTGGGGTGGCACAGGGGGAGAGGCCGATAATGGGGATTGGCCCCGAGAAACCTCTGGCTCCAGGGAAAAGCATGGCGATTGGAGGCAAGGATAGCCTGGGCTGGCAGCCCAGTGAGACTTGGCTGGAGGCTTGGCAAAGAAAGCACGGACAGGGGACCACTTCCTGGGCCTGTCCCGGTGCTTGTGTTTGTGCTTCTCCCCATCCCCAGACCTCGCAGGGGGAGGTTAAGGAAGCAGGAGCAGCAGTCAAAGTTGAAGCAGGGGCCACCGAGGAAGGTGGAGGAAGGAGGCCCCCGAGGATCAACTTGTTCCTCTTGTTGATCAATGAGCAGGGGTTGAATCCCACGCAGATAGAGCAGGAGGTGTCTAAGTGGGGAACCCCTAAGCAAACTACGCATAGAGTGTGGCCATCAGAAGGGGGAAGCTTCTGCCCACACCCTGTGCATTTCCTGAACCCTGGCATGGGGATCTCAGCCATGATATGGCAAACAAAACACCCACCCACACATGCTACCCCAGATAGAAAGAAGGGAAAAAGAGGCTTAAAATGCGGCCATGTTGGATCCGTGCTGGATCCGAGTTCCACAGGTTGAAGAGCAAATGTAAACCACTTCAGATAAATATTTAAAACTATTCCATTCACAAACTGAAAATCTTAGCTTTGAATGTTAATAGCATGAAAAATATGAAAAGAAGGATTAGTATCTTTGAAAGGTGTGCTGTATTGGATGCTTATATTATATTACAGGATACAAGATTACTGACAGAAGAAGAAAGGCTACAAACAGAAAAATTATGGGGTGGACCAATGATTTGGAATATGGGTAAAGATGCATCTTCAGACATATGTACATTATGTCAAGAAAATATTAAAATAGTATATGTCACTATAGCTGAGTTAGCATGGATAACGATACTAGATATAAGATGGAATACAAATGTATAAAGCGAGATTGCTATATGTGCTCATGTTACGAGAAAGAAAATGTTTTAAAAAATTCTTGATCATGTTTGTGTAAATATGGATATTATATTGGTGGGAGACTAACTGTAACCTAAGAATAGGCAAAAAGATTAATGGCAATGTTAAAACAGTATAAGAAATAATGAGAAGTGGTAAATTGTATATATAGGACAATAAACACTGGACTTACAAACGAAATGAGATGAAGACTGAAACTGAAGACTGAAACTGATTATTTTCTTCTATCAGATTAAAAATTATACAGAAAGGGATAAAGAAGTCAAGATTTTCTGATCATATAGTTATATGGTTTAAGTACACAAGAAAGAATATTATATAAGAACAGGTAAAGGAATAAAAAGACTGAATTAATGAGGCTTAAAACAAGATGATAGGAAATAAATTATGGAAAGATCATATAGGTATGAGAAGATTTTATGAAAACTGGACATGGTGGATACGATTTAAAGAAAAGTATAACAAATGCTTCTTGGAAGATTTAGTGAATAATAGGAAAAATGGAATATAAAACTCTAAGCCAAGTTATATTTACAGAATTACTGTAAGATAAAAGGACTTTTTATGAAAAAAAAGCTTAATAATCGGTTATACAAAGATATTGTCTACAAGGGAAAAATAAGTAGCACTTTATTTAAATAAACTAATGAAACAAAATAAAGTAATAAGTGAATTCAGAAATGAAGAAGGAAATAAAGTAACAACACAACAGGTATGTAAGAAAACTAAAAGGGTATATAGTAAAAATAAATCAAAAATATGATCTTAATAAATTAAACTGAAAATACAATGAAACTTTGGAACAAAGTATAATGTTGAAAGAGTTAAACGAAATATTAAAATAAATTAATAGGAGTATGGCTACAGGGTTGGATGGTATTTAATATCTGTAACAAAATATGGAAAATTTGCAGAAAATTAACATTTATAACAGTTTTAAATGAAGAGTTAGATTTAGGTGTGATAGATAAAGTATTATGTATAAATACTACAATGTGTATATGAAAAAGGGAGAAGAGAGAGTATAAAGAACCGGAGACAAATAGTACTAAACAATACTGACTATAAAATATTCTTGAGAATTATAACAAAGAGATTAACAAATAAAATAGATAAGCTGCTTGATCAGACAATATTTGGTAGAAAAGGAAAAGAAAGTCAAGATTTATTATGGTTGATGAAAGAGATAGATGATATCATAAGTAAAAGTAGAAGCAAAGATTATGACAGAAGAGTTAAGCAAGGCATTTGACAAAATACAATATAAATCACTATGGGATAGTCTAGAGGCATATAATGTAGGTAAGAAAATAATACAAGTAATCAAGTCAGTATATGAAAGAAATAACATTAAATGTGAATGGATGGATAAGTGAAGAAATAAAAAACTGAATGTGGAATTAGACAGGGATGCCCATCTAGCATAATTTTTGGTCTAGTTATGAACACAAAAGTGACTACGTTTAATCGAAAGACGTATATTACAGGATATAAGATAGTAAAGGAAATACAACTACCTATAATGTACACAAATGCAGATGATATTGTGCTAATAACAAGAAACAGACTGGATGGAAAAAATACATATAAAATTAAATAAATTAAACAAGATTGGTTTATGTATAAATGATGAGAAAAGTAAGGGTTTTGGATTCAAAGGAAATTTAGGAAGTGTAAAATTTAATGAAGACTCAATAGATATACTAGGAATAGTTTTCAGTTCAAGTGTTGATAAAAGAAAACAAAGGGAGAAATCAGTGCAAGAAATAAAAGATGTGTAATTTTTGGAAAACAGATTAGCATACAGAAAGAAAGTGTATTTAATAAATTATATTATAATAGGTAAAATAACATATGTAGCCAATACATACATGATACCATCACATCACAATGTGAAAGAGAGATGTCTGTTATATTTACATTCATATGGAGGTCAAGACTAAACCCAGTCAAAAGAGGTGTTTTGTACATGAAAGACAAACAAGGAGGATTGGTTCTAATAAACTCTATTGTACATGCTGCATCACTAAATGTATATAGAGCCTTAGTAGGTAAAATGAAACCATGAAAAAAATCTGAAATAATCCATATTATATTACAAATATCAAAGTTTTTAGGAAAAAAATTGAAATAGGAAAAAGATTTCAAGGAAATCATGAATGAAGAGATAAAGGAATATCCAAATAAAATCTTATGGATTGAGTGGAAAAAAAAAAAAGAAAACAACTGTATACAAATATCATGAGCCAATTACTATTTTATTGATCCTTGGAAGCATTTAGAAATACGAAAAAAAAAATAAGCAATATTAACAAGGTATAAATGGTACCAATATATACATGAATGCAAAGACTTTTTGTGGAGATCATCTATAAGCAAGTTACCTGTTAAGGCAAATATGCCTTATAAAAGAAAACAGGACAGAATGTGTAATTATTGTGGCGAATTTGAAACTACAAAACATGTATGTCTGAAATGTGGGAGAGTTAAAACATTTGGGAAGAAATATGTAAATATAAAATGTTGGAAGATCTTACAAAAAGGGATCAGATTAATATGGAAATTATTGAATATGGGTTTTATGGTGGAAAAAAAAGATATTAAGAGAATTGACAGAATCATGGCCATTATGGACTGAATCAAATTAAATTCAATGGTAAAGGAGTTCTGGCAGAAATCCTAGAGAAAATATGTTTTGGTTTATGGAAAAAAGGGTGGGGGAATGTTCATTAATATGAATTTGAGCAGTACGGTATATATAAAAAAAAAAAAAAAAAAAAAAAAAAAAATATATATATATATATATATATAACTGTAAATATGTACATATGTATATATAATTGTATAAATAAGTTTTGAACAATAAAGACCTCCTACTCTTTTAGATGTGTGCCATGGGATCTTTTATATCCCACCTGAGCTACCACCAACTCAGGCAAACGGGGCCTCAATTTAATACCTTATTCAAAGGATGACACACTCAGTAGTGCAGCACCCTCAATCCCTTATGCTTCGCCACTGTGTCAGGAATCCAGATCCCTGATGTAGGAATAGAATCCCAGCCTTCTGCACTAAAAGTAAGTGTGCTACCTGTAGCACCACTGACACTTGTGCTGAATAAACAGTTTTCAAAAATAAATAAATAAATAAATAAATAAAAGGAAAAAACTGCCTTCCATATTAAGAAGTGATGCACCCAACAGGCAATGTGCAACATTAGTATAAGGAGTCATAATGTGTTAGCTTAGCTTCTAGATTTTATTGTCTACTATAGCTTCATGGGAACACAGCATCATGGTTGTCCAAATATTGAGAATCTCATAAATTGTCAAGATAAATATGCAACCCTTTGAGGTAAAGCATCACCTAATAAGCATACATTTTATAATAAGCATACATTTTATATGCAACACAGCACTGTAAAAATACCTCATTCACTGTCCGAGAAAACTGATGGCAAGAGCTGTTGAATGGCATCTGGTTGTAAAGAACTGATATCTTCCAAGTTCCCTCAAATTGCCCAGGATCTAAGGGAAGAAAATAGAAAACTTTTAAGCTGGTGCAGGTGTGACAACTGATTGCTCATATAGGGACAGAGGTGGGACTCCAATTCCACCCAACCTCTTAAATCGTCCCTCCCATGCATAATTACTCACATAAAATCAGTTACTAAGCAATACATTAAGACTTGTTTGATGGCAGGAGGAGACAGTAAACCTATCTAGTCTACCTTTTTAAGTGCACTTAGCATCATCGATCACATCCTCTAATCACGTACAAAAGTACTTTTTTTTTTTTTTTAAACATATCCACATCCAACAAGTGTTTCTAAAAGCAATTCATTCTGCTAGCCAATCTCCTCAATGCTTACTGAGGGAACTAGGAAAGGTATGCCTTCTAAATATATTATTTTATCAGTAGTTCATGTTCTTAACACTAAGTTTACTTCAGCTGTTAACATGCGACAACTACAAAATCAATATAAAATGATCTGCTCCTACTCCCCATGTGTATTCCTTTAAATTAATGCAGCAACATGAACTTTTCAGCAGCCTGCACAGAAATGTATAACTATAGCAAGCTTTACAACTAATATCAAGTCATCATAATATTCTACTGTAAAAACTAAAAAAAAAAAAAAAAAAGTGCATTTTTTCAGACCCCCCCCCCCAAAAAAAAATAGCATGATTATCAGGTGACAGACTCTACAGGACCATAAATTCATAGATTGTTGCTAGGCTAATGACTCGGGTGGCGGGGCCTTTCTAGGCCTAGCCAAATTTTCCCAAAAGAATAATGATGTCCTCCAGCCAAACAGGACATTGAGGACCAGGTATTTATAATTTACCTCTGTCCATAAAGGGCATGGGTGACAGGCCCGGTGTAAATTTCCTATTCTTAATCCACTTGGCTAAATTGTGATTAAACTAGATAATACACAAACTCTGCTTCACATGGATAGGAAGCCTGTTCCATAGGAGGAGCAGTCTCTGGGACACACCTCTCTCTCTCTCCATTTAAGTCACTAGACCTTGTATTTCTGGTACTCTGACTTACAAATATGGAGGAGATTTATAAAGTGTGGGGTTTGCAGATGCCTTGTAAGCCAGGCACAGATCACCCCTCAGCAATCTACAGGAGACTGAGTAGAGGGAAAGGGCTTTAAAACACTTCATAAAGCAGGTTTGCTACACCTTGTATTCCTTTTGTAAGGAACCTTTAAGTTTGTTCTTGTTGCTGCATATGCCTGGTCAGGCAAGTACCAAAGGGAGCACTGTACTCTATGATTGGTCTGATAAGGGCAGAGTACAGTGGGATAATGACCTCTTTGGACCTAGATACTATACCTTTACTTATCAATTGTGCAAAATAAAAGGACTTCCTCACCACTACGGCCAAGTGGTGGTCGAAGGTAAGGTTACTGTTTATGTGCATACTCAGATCCCGGACCACTGGGTCGACTCTTAGGGATGTATTATCAACATGGTAATTAGCCAGGATGGTTGATTTGTCAAAGGGTACAATAATGTATTTCTTAGCATTGAGTTTAAGATCACAGCTCTAGCACCATTTCTTAGTCAGAGATGGATCGTCTTGAATGCTAGTGTCTTCAGGGGAGTTGATGATAACCCCCAGCTTGCAATCATCTGGAAACGTAGCCATAAACCATCAGCATTTGCTTCCATTTCAGAGAAATGGATGACAAAAGGGGGCAGGGCCCAGTTCCAAGCCCTGGGTGACTCTGCTAGTGACTGGCCTCTTTGTGGAGGTGGCCTCACCTATTCTGACATCCTGGGTCTTATCAAGGAGTCAGCTGGCTATACAGTGGATGATAAACGGGTTTATACCTACCTTAGTGAACGTGTCTGCCTGAGTGGGGTATTGTATTACAAGCCTTGGCCAGGGGGAGGTAAGCTGTGTGCAGAATCTTACCTTCATCCAACTCTTTGGTGACCCTCTCAAAAAAGTCCACCAGATTTAATAAGCATGACCTTCCTTTAATAAAACTGAACTGTGACGGGTCCAGTGTTTGCAGGTTACCTATGTCCTCATTTATCATGTCCATGATGACTCTTTCCATGACCTTACACAAGACGCTGGTAAGACGTATGGGTCTGTAGTTTCCCTATCAGTGGTTGGACCTCCTTTGTGTAGGGGAATGACTGTAGCTATCTTCCATTCCTCGGGCACAAAACCTGACTAAAGAATCCAGTTGAAAAGCGATTTATGTGGACCAACGAGGTCATATTTCATGCTATTTATTAAATATCCCAGGATGTCACTGGGACCCATCAATGCAGTGTTTTTGGCTTTGGAAACTGCATTAATGACCTGTTCTCTAGTAATGGTTGGGGGGATTGTGTTATGTGGTATTTCCTTTTGTCTGTCAGGGGGAAGAGTAGGGAAGAGAAATTTGATCTGAACCAGTCAGCCAAAATATTGGCAATGGCCTCTGGTTCACTGTAGGTGATGCCATTTCCAATAAGTTCTGTGCATTGTTGTGTATTCCCTCCAAGGTTATGGACATAGCTGTAGAAAGCTTTGTGGCTGTCCTTTGCCTGAGAAGCTATTTTTTTCTTCAAATTTAGCCTTTGAAGCATTAATAACCCTCTTAGCTGCCTGTTTAGATTGGTCAAGGTACTTTTAATATGCATGGCTTTGTTCCACCTACACTTGGCTAAGATTTTTTTTCTTCCTTTTGCTGTATAACCAATTGATATTGCGATTCCATGAGGGTGGCTTGTCTTTTGAGCTTGTCTTATTCTTAATATGAATGGACACAGCTCGCTCTATGTTATCAATATGGCTGTGGAGAGATTTTTGTAAATAGCTCAGTATATTCTATTGTGTTTACTGGGGTTGGGAGTGCTTGGAATTTAGCCAAGGTGTTGCTTAGTAGAGAAAGGTTAGTCTTGGAATAGCTTCTAAAGGTTTTCAATTTTGCTGGATCCCAAGATTTCATTTTTATGTCACGTGATACTGCCTTATGGTCAGACCTGATGAGCGAAGATATTACATTGGGAGAGGAACATTGTCCCCCCCATGTTCATGATTACAAGGTCAAGAATCTTTGTACCCTGGTAGGAGAACTGACCAACTGTTCCTGGATGTTGGCATTAAAGTTTAGGAATCACGGAGCTTGTGCATTAGAAGTTATGTAGGATTCCGAATTTATAGAGGGGTAGTTGAGATCCCCCATGAATATCATTATGGGTTGAATGGTGAAGGACTCTATTACAATGAGATAGGCAGTATGGGTCTCCTGGGACATGGAGGGGGACCTATATGGTGCAAGGATATGGCATGACACCCTGTTTATGGTGAGTTACATATGTACGAGTTCCACTGGGTCATGCATTTTAACTAGACTGGATGGGAGATTAGTCTTAATATAGACCGACACTCCTCCACCTTTAATTCCCTTGTGTGGAGTAACTAGTCTAAAGGGGTGAAAGGCATTATAACCTTGCACGGTTGGGGTTCTCTTAGCGACTTTAAACCATGTCTCTGTTACTTAGACAGATGCCTATACTCTTCAGGGAAAGGAAGGCTTGCAAGGAATGGAGTTTCTTGTTAAGACTTCTAGGACTGAGCAGTACCACCTTCAAACATATCTTTGTAGGTTCAGTTAAGTCGGTAGATTTATCAGTTTGGCATTACCTAAAAAAGGCACTATGGGATGGAGAAGGTCTTTGCCAATATCTGAAAGCCTAGAGGGATAAGTGCAGAGGTCAACCATGTCCTCCCAGGCCATCAAATATTGTAACCTCCCTAGACTGATACCAGAAGCCAAGCCAATTGTTAAAATCATTTTCGGTTGGTAAGGTGGCATCATCCTTGGAGAAGGTAGTATGGTAATAACCCATCATCCTTGGAGAAGTTAGTATAGTGCTCAGTACTAGGCTCATACCAGCCTGAGACGCAGTCAGTAAGCTCGATCATGTCTCGCTTCATATGGTCAAGGCAGGTAAATCTCAGATCATTAACACCCACATGGACTACGACAGAGTCATACTAAATACCTGTGGTTCACTGACCTGAGTGCCTGTATGACTTGATGAATCCTAGCCCGGAAGGGTAGCTAAGCGCGACACTCTCCTTACTCAGTCTGATGAGGGGGACACTGGTTTGCCTCACTATAGAATTACCAATGACCAGGAAATTTGGCTTTGTGCTTGTTTGCCTTAAAGGCTTAGCACTGGAAGCACTGGATACAGTGTTACTATTTGTAACTGTGGGTGGTGTTTTATTGGAGTGTTTACATGACTGCTGAGGATACTTTGTTTGATTGTTCTGTGCAGGAGGGTCTTAGTGATTTAGGAAAGTTACATGCAAGTGCCTCAACGTAAGTAGTTTTATGTGTAGGGTCTTTGTGCAGTAGGTGTGGTGTAAGTGTCACTGACAACCTCTATATGATCAGTTTTGGTTGTATGACAGAGTTTTGCCTCCAGCATTAAAGTGAGCTTACACCTCTCAAATACATGTTTTATTAAGAATAAAGTAGATTGTCAGTGTACATGAGAGGCAATTGCTACAATGCCTCAGAATACCCATCTCAACCATATTAGCCAGAAACAGAATCAGGAAGTGCATATCCATAGCCACTGATCTACTAGGGAGGAGTGAAAAAAACATAAATATTGAACAATATGAAAGACAATAAGTAACAGGAACCACCGGAGAGTAAACGCTCCCAAACCAATCTCCGTAATAAAACTTGTAGAAATAAAAACAAAGTATGGGAGCAGACCTATGCAAAAAGAAGTTGCATAACGGTGATGTTCATTCCACGAAACAAAAATTCAAGTCCACAAAAGTCCATAAAGAACAGAAGGGCTTTTATTCCATATACAAGACAGGTAAGCGCTTTCGCCAGAAGGCTTTTTCAAACCATTAACAAAAAGCACAGGAAACACTATACCTTATATAATTCATCAATTAAGTATGAAAATAAATAATGACATCACTACAATAAAATTTAAAAAGACAAACCAATATAAAAGTTGATACTAGTGTGTCAAAAATATATATAACATATCTTCTATACTACATCAACATACTTTACAAACAGAAATTACAATGAATAAATAATTTAAAATACATGTCATCTCACAACTAACCTCATATTCTTTAACACGGGCTTAATTGATATTTTGTCATTCAAGCCTGGGTTTATATGTGCCCAAAGCTTGATAATCCATCTCATTTCAATTCTTTCTGTATAGTTTCTAATATCTGCACCTCTCATACTGGGTGTATTAACGTGAAGAACCATAAATTTAAAAATATGTGACTCATCCATTTCATTCACGTTTAGATAATGCATTAATACTAGATTTAATATGTATTTGATATAAAAGTGTTCCCTGATTCTATCCCTAAGCCTTCTGTCAGTTTTACCGACATAGAAGGCAGGGCAGGAACTGCATTGAGCAAGATAAACCACGTGTTCTGTATTACAGTTAGCTTCCACTTAACTTTAAACCATTGGGAAGTAAATGGGTGGACAAACAGTGTTTTCACATATAAACTCACAAAAATTGCAATTATTGCATGGAGAGGTACATTTAGGAACTAAATCAAAGCCGTATGAGTAGGAAGTCTTGGGATAACACAAAAGTCTTTGTAAATTCTTCCTATTCCTAAATAAAAAGACAGGATTGTCACCAACTACATTTCTAATACATGGATCAACAGTTAAACCCCCCCCCAATGTCTCCGAATAATACTGTTTACATTTCCTACATCATGTGTAAAAAATAAAGACAATTTTTGGGCAGAGGTGTTCATATTAACAGTAGATGTTAATTCCTGTCTAGCTTGGTAAGTATTGATGCCCCTATCCGACAAATATGGACAAGCCATATCAGATCTATTTTGTATGACTGCTTCAGTCCCTTCAAGAATCTCAAAGTCTATATGACCTGGCCAACAATCTCTCCTTCAAATCAAACAATTCCTTTTCATATCCTTCTTTCGTAGGGTTAAGCCTAGAGGCTCTAATGGCCTGTCCTTTAATAATGTTTTTAAAAACATATCTAGGATGCATACTCCCTCTGTATAATAAGGTATTTTTATGGCAAGCTTTCATGTGAACCCCCGTGTTTAGCTTGCCACTACTCAATCTCTCAATTGTAACATCCAGAAAAGTAATCCTTGATGTTGAAATCGGTCATGGTAAACTTTAAATAGGATGTAAGGGAATTCAACTCTTCAAAAAAACATTTTAACTGTCTGTTACTACCCATCCACAGAAAAAAGACATCATCCACAAAACGTTTGTAGAAAAAACATATCTCTGGAACTTGGGTAGAACAAATAAATTCTCCCTTTCCCAATAAGCCATGACCAAGTTGGCGTAGCTATTGGTACAAGAAAGATGTCTTTTGAACAAGTCAATAAGACAAGCAATGTGATGAGCAATGCTCAGGTATGAGCAAACTAGACACTCTTAGCAGTTAAAAAAAATCTGTCTGGACAGTAATGCCAGAAGAGTGCAGACTACAGACCAGAACAAAGACACTTAGAATAACAGGTACAATAAGCCTTCACCAGCAATTCCCAGCTTAGAAAGGTGGAGGCTATCTTCTCCCACGAGTGCAGACTACAAACCTTCTTAATGTAAAATAACTGGCCTGATGCCCAAGCACATTAACCAGAACTAAGACACTTTTAGAATAACAGACACAATAAGTGTTCAACCAGCAACACTAAACGTAGAAGGGTGTGAGCTACCTCTCCTGCCACAATAGTGTAGATCGCAAACCTTCCTTATGTAGGCTAACTGTTTGAACCCCAAGTGCTTAAATCAAAACTATGAAGCTTAGAATAACAGTTACAATTTACTACCTATATGCGGTAAGAAATGCAGCAGATTAAATGCCACACTATGCCAATGGCTCTAGTTATAAACAGTCACTAACAAAGCATAACTGGACAAATGACCTCTCAACTTATTTAGTACAAGCACTGCCAGCAACTGTACATCAACTCACCATTACATTTTGAAACATGAACTGAAAAGTGTTTCAATAAATAAAAAAATGTTTACTTTATTTACAGGTTAAGGGAACTGCAATGATCAATATAATATTAATATTTACACAGGGATATAGGGATCATTTATATAGTAAATAAATGAACATACTTTTGAGAGATAAAAGGAAAAGCAATAACTGAAAAAAATTCGCAAAGATATGAGAACCACCACCTATCACCTGTCCAGCTGGACTTAACAGTGTTTCCTGGAGAAGATGAAGCAAGATAAAAACAACAGTCCTTGCTCAGAAAGCAAACAGTTAAAATATCTGTGAATGAAGGCAGAACCACTGAATATTAAAGGACTAATCAATCCCACACTTACAGGTCACAAACTGCTCTTACAATGACCTTGTGAACAGCTACCGCCATCAAAGGATTTTACCAGGTAAGGGGGGAGGGAGATGGAAGTAGATTGCTACGCATTTCTTCCATATCACACACACACCTATGAGCACATTACAAGTCATGGAGGAAACTACAACACAAAGAAAAAACCCACACAACACAGGGATTACTTGCAGACTCAGTAAAAACCCAACCACAGCTAAGAACTGAACCAAAGAAAGTACAGTTGTGTACACTTACCATAAGTGTAGATGTTCAAGTTCACTGTTGCAGTCATCACATTTGGGTTATCTACCTGCAGGTAGCCCTCAGCCGGCCTGAATACCAGAGTCTTGTGATTTCTGCATCGGATGCTGTCACTTCTTCCATGACGACAGGTAGTCAGGGTATAAAACATGCAGCCAACGCCATTACATCAGTTTTTCTTGCCCCAGATGTCAGGTGCCCTCAAAATGGGAAGCAATTATATGGTGTGGAACACCCCCAGCAAAAAGCAAATACACATAGTATACGATATGTCAAACCAAAAAGGATAGGTAAAACCAAAGACAAGTCTGGGGAGGCTGGAGGGAGGGTAACCAAGACTGCAACAGTGAATACACTCAAACATCTACATTTATGCTAAGTGTACACAACTGTACTATGTTCTTCGTGTTTCACTGTTGCAGTCATTACATTTGGGTTGATTCCCAAAGCTTAAGGAAGGGTGGAGGTAGTTAAAAAGCCTTAGGGCTGGCAATCAGACTCTGTAAGACTGCTGTGGCAAATCCAGCTCTGGATTTAGAAAAGATAGGCAAGTGGTAATGCTTGGTGAAAGTGTGTACAGAGCTCCAAGTTGCAGCTTCATGAATGTCCCTGGTAGGGACTCCCCTGAGAAATGCAGTAGAGGTAGATGTAGCCCTAGTGGAATGTGTTGGTGTTTGAAGCAGAAATGGATGCGGTGCGCTATCCATTTAGAAATGGTATGCTTTGAAATGGCCTTGCCCTCTGCTCCTACAGCAAAGCTGACTAGCAGCTGGCCCGATTTTCTGAAAGGCTTCATCCTGTCCAGACAGAATCTAAGCTGCCTGTGCACGTCCAGGGAATGCAGTATCCTTTCCCCTTTATTCTGAGGATTAGGGAAAAAAAGTTGGCAAATGAATGGACTGGTTTAAAGCCAAACTAGACACCACCTTGGACATAAAAGATAGGTTAGTCCTGAGGGAAACCCTGCCGGCATGGAATATAATGAAGGGTTCCACTGCCATAAGGGCCTGCAGTTCAGACAGTCTTCTTGCTGAAGTGATGGCTAGAAGTAAAGCTGTTTTCCATGAGAGGAATTTTAACTCTGCTGTAGCAGCTGGTTTAATGGGTGGCAGTGTGAGTTTTTCCAATACAAAGTTAAGGTCCCAGGCTGGAGTGGGAGCTCTCCGGGGGGGGGGGGGTCTTAAATTTTTGGCTCCTCTAAGGAACTGTTTTACCAGAGGATGAGAGAAGAGGGGTGGGCTCAGTATTATAATGAGCTGAGATGGCAGAGGCATGAATCTTAATAGAAGAGAAGGATAGGCCCTTGTGGAGCATTTCTGTTAAATAGTCTAGTATATGAATGTTAGAAAAATATGTATTCATATATGTATTAGTGTTATGCTTGCTGCATTAGAAGTCTAAAAGGGTTAACACATTTATTCTGTTACAGGCTTGAAAATAATTGCATGTACTTTCTGACTTTGCTTCTGGTCAGCTCAGTGAATGACCTTGTTCATGATTTTGCTAACGTTAGGAAAAGGAACAATACAGTATTCTGAAATGTTATTAGACTTAGGCAAATAACCTTGTTCGTGTTGAGTGAACACTGCAGCTGTAGAGGAACCAGATAAGACTATAGGCTGTAATCAGTATATGCTTTGTGCTCAAAGTAGGAAAGAATCACGAATTGTAACACCGAATATGAGTGAATTGCTACAGACCGGTGGTCAGCAAGGCCACGTTGTTTTTGAGAAAACTTTCTCATGGGAACATTTATAATTGTTATATCAGTAGAAAAACTTAGTAAACACCTGTTTTAGAACAATGCTTAGAGTTGTATTTAATTACGTCAGCTTAGAGGGCAATGGCTTATAGAACAGTATAATAATGAAGGATTTCCTGTATAATGTGAGACAAATTTCTGAACTGCATTATTGTCTCCTTGTATAAGAATAAAGGAACCTTAACTGAACCTTGGCTGCATTGATCTTTGATTTTTCCTTTGACAAGTTGGTCCTTCGTTGACCGGAAACCTCTCGGTTATCCCGGATCAGACAGGCCTGGTGGCTTGAATCCATACGGCAGAAGTTACCGAAACGGTTCTTCTTGTTCGAAAAGACCTCCGACTGAATTGTCGTATAAACAGAGGCCGGCCACTTTCTGATCTGCGGCTGATGGGCAGGTTTCAATCGGACCGGGGTGATCAATTGCTGAGGCTCAGGTAAGGTGATTCTACTTTTCTCTGTTTTAGATCAGGGACTTGATTGTATTTGTTCAGTCAGGATTTTTGTGTAAATCCAGGCACAGAAAAATTGCTATCTTGTCATAGATCAGGGAAACAGAATAAGTAGGCAGGTAGTCTGAAGGGACTATAAAATCTTTGTGGTACCACGTTAAAAACAAGAAGGGTTACATAACATTCATAAGGTTAGGACAAAATGGGTAATAAGTGCACAAAACGACCCAAAAATCTGCCATTAACTGAAGACACAGAATACATGCGGTCACGATGTGCCGATAACATTAAGTACTACACGAAGTGGGTTAATAAATATGAATTTGATGGTAAACTAGAAAAATCCTCACTTGTCAAACTTTCAAAACAACTTAAAACTGATTCCAAAGGGCAGGTAAAAAGACAGCGCAAATTAGGAATTCCTCAGGCACACAGGTGGATTGAGGAAGCAAACCGAAGGGAACAAATAAATAAAAATTCAAAAGCAATGTTTTTAGATAAAGAGGATAATAACTTGGTTATAGCATCAGCCCCTCCGCCCCCTCCGCTTCCCTTGCCAGAATATGAAGTGAGTGAACAGGCAGGTCCACCCCCACAATACCCTGCTGTTCCGTCAGGTAGAAGTGTTACAAAAGCAGAGCCGTTTGTCAGAGATCCTGTCGAGACTAGGTCTCGAACACGCAATTTGAGAGGGGATATTGAGTTATATCAAATAAATAAAAATTTGCGATCTATGAGTGAAGAAGAGATATGCCCACTCATAGAAGTACCAAATCCTCATGCAGGACAAGAAGGGCAGGACCCAACTCTCCTAGTATACAGACCGTGGACACCGGAAGATATCAGGAAAGCCACAGAGGGAATTCCCCCTCCAAAAGTTAATTTTAGAAAGTTTTTAGAAGACTTGGAAGGCATGAGGTTAAGTTATCACTTAAACTTAGAGGAAGTAGAAAAAGTAGTCAAACAAATAGTAGATCCAGATTGGCACATGATTAGTGGCAACTGGAATCCCCGTGACGCTGCGCTTAAGCCCCTCCCACATAGCAGCGCAGAGTTAGACAACAGAGTGAAAGGTCTAACGGACCGAATCTCTGAGAAATGGAAGCCTAGGGCAGATTGGACTTGCATTAATCAATGCATCCAACAAGAAGGTGAAACTGTTAACAGATACTTTGCTAGATTACTGGAATGTTTTAATAACCATCGTGGAATGCAGATTCCTGAAGACCAGACACAAGATTCCCCATATGAGCAGCAGTTAAAGAATGCATTTTTAAAAGGCAGTATTGCACCCATAAGCAGTTTTATTACGAAGCATATGGTAGATCATCGCACAAGCAGATTACAGTCACTGCTTGAATATGCTAGGCATGCCTAAAGGCATTTTAATAACAAAAAGAAAAAGCCCAAGTATTTCCTGTAGATGACGGAGACATTTATCTAGTACAGTCTGGGAAGAAGGGTAAGAAGAATGCCCACGGAAACAAACAATCTGATCAGCGATCAGAGGACTTTGAAGGGCGAAAGAAAAGGGGCGAATGTTTCAAATGCGGTAAAAAGGGACATATGGCAAAGGATTGCAGGAAAAATAAGAAGGCAACTATGGAGGATAAAAATGAAGAGGGTGAGGACTGACTATATGACAGCCAAGTATCACTAGATAGGAATAACAAAGAAGGGACAAATGAGAATGTGATAGGCAGAGCAGAGAATGTGTTAGGAGAAATAGAGGAAGTGCAGAAAGCTACCGATAGTGAAGACAATGAAATATTAGACCTAGCCTTATTGAGCTTGGAGCTCTATTTGGCGGACACGAAACCAGAAGTTACACTACTGGTAGAGGGGAGGGAAGTCAAATTTCTGTGTGACTCAGGGGCATCACGAACCCTGGTACACCCCTCCAAACTACCGGAGAATTCAGAGTCACATGATTACATATTAGTGAAAGCAGCTAATGGACAGCTGTATCGGGAGCCTCTCTCCCATAATATTGCAATAACAGATCCTGTTTCAGGATTAACCCAGAAAAGTAAAATTGTTGTTTCTGCGAAATGCCCAGTGAACCTTTTGGGCAGAGTCCTTATGCAACTATTTGGCATAGCAGTAGTCCCGACCATGCAGGGTATGGAAGCACAGCGACAAATTAATACTTTTGCAGTGCAATCGGAGGGTGAAACATTTTAATGGTACAGCCAGGACTTGGTTACGACCGGTCCTGGGGCAATAACTGGAGAGTTAATGAATGTAGCTACCAGTAAGTTCCCCTCCCCTTGCATTGACATACAACACCTATTGCACTGTACTCTGTATTATTGTAATACACCAGGACCTGACAAAGAATATGAGAAAGAATTGTTTAAAAACCGTGCAAACAGATTAGTGTTGCGTAATCTGTACTGGGACATGAAAGGGAACAGTGTAGTTAGCTGTTCATTGCCCCAGGAGCTCTTTGCACTGTATAAATCGATTACCACATGTTAGTTTAACTAAGGACAAGAGTATGAAATGGGCAGATCTAGGAGAAAAAGTCACAAAATGGGAAAAGCAGACAGAGTCAGAACAAGGAGTACAAAGACAGAAATTGAATTGGATAACACAGATACACCCAGCTGTACACTTGCAGTCAAGTGGGGACAGCTGAGAAGCACTCTTATTAGAAGAGGAAGAAAAAGCTTTATTAGACATACCAGGGACTCTCTGGTCAACAGGAAAATCAGATGTAGGACTTATTCGTACAGCAGGACCAGTTACCATCACGCCAAAGTCAGCGTTTAGACCGCAAAAAAGGCAGTACCCCTTAAGAAAAGATGCAGAAGCAGGAATTAAACCTATCATAGCAGCTTTACTTAAGGAAGGAATACTGGTGGAATCTCCTGATTCACCATGTAACACACCCTTATTCCCGGTTAAAAAAGCAAATGGAGAATGGCGTATGGTCCAAGATTTGCAAGCTGTAAATGATGCAGTAATATCAAGGGCACCCACGGTGCCAGATCCACACACCCTATTGAATGATCTAAAGCCTCAACAAAAATATTTTTCTGTGGTAGATATTAGCAATGCGTTCTTTTCAAAACCGATACACCCTGACAGCCAGTATTGGTTTGCATTTACATTTCAGGGGAAACGGTATACATATACGAGACTACCACAGGGATATTTTGAAAGTCCAATGATATTCTCACAAGAGATGGCAAGTAACTTGCCGGGGTTTACCCCACTGAAAGGTAGTCAGATTTTACTTTATGTTGATGACATCCTGCTGGTAGCCCCCACCCAGCAAGATTGTAAGGAAGACACTATAGCATTATTGAAATTCTTAGCCGCTGAAGGACACAAAGTAAGCAAAGATAAATTGCAGCTTTGGAGAAAACAAGTTAAGTACCTTGGATATGTAATATATAAAGAGGGTAGGACATTAGATGAAGACAGAAAAATAGTAATCTTACAAGCACCAAAACCCACAACCAAGAAGGAAATGATGTCTTTTCTTGGCACGACTAATTTTTGTCAGAGCTGGATCCCAAACTATGCTTTGGAATCTGCACCGTTAACCAACCTGATTTTTAAGAAGCCTATGGCAGCGCAAGATTTGATACAATGGACACCAGAAGCAGAATTAGCTTTCTGCAAACTGAAACAGTTGATAGCATCCTCATTAGTTTTAGGATTATCAAACTATCATAAACGTTTCTTCCAAACCGTAGATTGTAAACAAGGTTATATGACGTCAGTATTGACACAATAGCATGGGGACAAGCAACGCCCCATTGCTTACTATTCATCACAACTAGACCCAGTGGCGCGGTCTTTGCCCCACTGTGTACATGCAGTAGTTGCAGCCGCAATGGCAGTGCAGGCTTCGGCCTCAGTAGTATTATTCCACCCTCTCACATTGAGAGTGCCTCATGCAGTCGCGATTATTTTACTGCAAGAGAAGGTAGCATATCTTTCCCCTGCTAGGCATCTATCCTGTATGACTATCTTGTTGAGCCAACCTCACATGACAATTGAACGCTGTACAACTTTGAATCCGTCTACCTTGCTTCCAACTCCTGCAGATGGCACACCGCACAGCTGCCTGCAGGTAATTGAGCAAAAGACGCTGCCCAGAAAAGATCTCATGGATGTTCCCTTGGATGATGCCGAGGTGACATATTACGTGGACGGCTCATGCAGAAAGGGTCCTACAGGACGGAACCTAACAGGATATGCAGTAGTTTCTGATAATGAAATTATAGAAGCAAAACCTTTACCACATAGCTTATCTGCACAAGCAGCAGAATGGATTGCCCTGACACGAGCATGTACCTTAGCAAAGGGTAAATGTGTGAACATTTTTACAGACAGCCAGTATGCTTTTTCTACTGTACATGTTTTTGCGCAACAGTGGAAAAATCGAGGAATGGTAACATCTACTGGCAAACCGATTAATCATGCACAGTTTATTTTAGATTTGTTAGAATCAATTCAGTTACCTCAGAAAGTAGCTATTTGTAAATGCATAGCTCATACCAAGCAGCAAGATAGGATTTCAAAAGGCAATGCGAGAGCTGACACAGCTGCAAAGCAAGCAGTCTCAGAAGCATTTCTATTGAATGAGGAATTACAACCTTCTGAGATTTTACACTTAGAAATGTTGAAAACAATGCAAACACTTACTACACAGGCAGAAAAACAAAAGTGGGTAAGGCGAGGAGCACTCCTCAAGGAAGGACTGTACATCTCCAAAGAAGGAAAACCAATATTGCCATCTAATTTGTTTAGATATGCAGCTTTGTTGAGCCATGGGCAATGCCATGTCTCAACAAGGGGGATGGTACAGTTAGTCAACCGGGTATTCACTACATACGGATTTACAAACTATACAAAAAAAATGTTGTTTATCATGCCACACTTGTAACAAACATCATGCACAGGGGGCGTTAAAGCCCAAGCAAGGGAGTTTCCCTACACCACCGTATCCATTTCATACTATTTGTATGGATTTCATAGAATTGAGTAAATGTGAAAATAAACATTACTGCCTTGTCATTGTAGATATGTTTTCCAAATGGGTGGAAGCCTTTCCGACTAAAAATCCAGATGCAGCTACGGTTGCAAAGGCCTGGTTAAAGAAATTATTCCTAGATTTGGTATACCGGAAAGGATCTACAGTGACAATGGCACACATTTTGTAAATCAAACTATACAGCAACTCAGCAGATATTTTGGAATTTCTTTGAAAAACCATTGTGCATATCATCCTCAATCTGCAGGGTTGGTGGAGAGGCACAATGGGATTTTAAAGGACAAGCTTAGGAAGTTGATGTCAGATACACAAAATAATTGGGTGTACTGCCTGCCCCTGGCACTGTTGAGCATGAGAACTGTTCTGAATGCAAAAGGATTGACCCCTTTTGAGACAATATTTGGGAGGGCATACTATACCCCTCAGTGGAAATCTCTCATGCCCACGAACCAGGAAGCAGACTGTACAATAGCAAGATATATGGGACGTATGCTGAACTCTAAACATCTTTTGCAGTCTTCTGTTTCAGGTAAAGAGCCAAATCAACCATTGGAAGCGACAGTAGCCCCAGGCGACAGGGTCTGGGTGAAGATTGTCAAGCGGAAGAATTGGACCTCGCCAAAGTGGGAGGGACCTTACCAGGTCCTCTTGTCGACACTCACAGCAATCAAGATCGGTGAGAAATCCTCTTGGATCCATTTGACACACTGTAAACTTTGCAAAAACTTTGAGCTAGATAAAAATCTTGTTGTTTCACAGAAAGGCTAAACATGACAGAATCTAGAGCAAATAGGAATGCAGAACAACCCCAGAAGTATTGCATGGTTATCCTGTTAATTGTACTGACAACAATAATCTTTTTGCTGTGGCCCATCCTTTTTTCGGCCACACCAGCTGAACTGAATAAACGTGATGAGCTGACCATAGACTGGCACCCGAACTTTAACACTTATCAGGCAATTACACGTGTATATGCTGAGACTTTTAATGTTTCGAATTGCTGGATTTGCACAGCCATACCAACAGCATACGGGGGGTTATTAATGACTGCAGTCTCCCTAGGGGTCAATGAGACCTGGGAAAATTTGGTTTATGAGACTGTAGCTATCAAAGCACATGATAAGGTAGCACTGTATTTGCCTGCGACACAAAAGGGAATTGTACGTTTTTATAAGAATGACACAATTCAAGTGGGTTGGAGCAGGTGCAATGTGACTGTACATTACAAATGTTATACCAAAGCAAACAGAATGGATACAGTTTGTAATTCGAATTATGACTCATTTCTCAAGTCCATGCACAAGACTATTGACGAAGTGCAACGTAATCCTGTTCTTTTTATGCAACGATCTGTAATAGATAGGAAAATGTTTCATGCAGGGCAGCCATTTCGTAGTAAAGTAACTACTAAGGTAGAGGATTGCTATTTTGTGTGTGGTAAGAAAGCATATAAATGGTTACCTGAGAATTGGTCTGGCAGTTGTTTTTTGGGGTACCTGGTTCCAGCCATACAACACTGCAGTTTTGCCTCAGGGAAATATTCGAAATATCCGAGATGTAGCCAAGAAAGCTGTCAGAAAGCCCGAGAATCCAGAGGGACGGATCGAGGCGGGCTGGAAAGACCATCATACCGTGGATACCAAGCTGATGCACATGGACTTGAGTGATGCTGTCATATCGTGGCCAAGCATATTACCAGCATATGGAACGGCAAAATCGATTTGAGAACTGTGAAAACTGTCTAAACTTCTCGAAGTAATGAGTAATGCAACTTTTTCTGCTCTTGAATTGATAACTGATGAACTGAATGCTATGAGAACTGTAGTGATCCAGAACTGTATGGCTCTTGACTTCACCCTAGTGGCGAGAGGTGGTACGTGCGCCTTAATCAAAGAAGAGTGTTGTGCATATATACCTGATTATCAACATGAGATAAACGACCACCTTGAGTTGATACAGCAAGTGTCGGCCATGACCAAACCAGGCCCCAACCCACTGACGGACTTTTTCCAGAATCTGTTTGGGGGGTGGGGTACCTTCATAATGAACATATTAATAGCTGTCTGTGTGGGGATACTCCTGTTGGGAGTGTGTGCGTGTTGTGGCATACCCTGCATGAAAACAATTATTAAAGAATTGCTAGACATGTCAGTATCTGCAACCCTGTATCAAAACACTGAGGTTGATAAATTGTTGGAAAATGAAATGCTTTCAGAAGTTTAAACTAAATGACTCAACTAACCACAAATCCCAAGTGGAAGAGGTTAGGAGAAGAAACTAACTGTTTATGCTTTTGAGCAGAATAAAAAGAAGTGTTAATAGGGAGGAAATGTTACAAAAATATGTATTCATATATATATTAGTGTTATGCTTGCTGCATTAGAAGTCTAAAAGGGTTAACACATTTATTCTGTTACAGGCTTGAAAATAATTGCATGCACTTTCTGACTTTGCTTCTGGTCAGCTCAGTGAATGACCTTGTTCATACACTGAGAAACAGATGATTTTGCTAGCATTAGGAGAATAGAACAATACAGCATTCTGAAATGTTATTAGACTTAGGCAAATAACCTTTTTCGTGTTGAGTGAACACTGCAGCTGTAGAGGAACTAGATAAGACTATAGGCTGTAATCAGTATATGTTTTGTGCTCAAAGTAGGAAAGAATCACGAATTGTAACACCGAATATGAGTGAATTGTTACAGACCAGTGGTCAACAAGGCCATGTTGTTTTTGAGAAAACTTTCTCATGGGAACATTTATAATTGTTATATCAGTAGAAAAACTTAGTAAATACCTGTTTTAGAACAATGCTTACAGTTGTATTTAATTATGTCAGCTTAGAGGGCAATGGCTTATAGAACAGTATAATAATGAAGGATTTCCTGTATAATGTGAGACAAATTTCTGAACTGCATTTTTGTCTCCTTGTACAAGAATAAAGGGACCTTAACTGAACCTTGGCTGCATTGATCTTTGATTTTTCCTTTGACAATGAGGTAAGCCGGGCACAACTGTGTCCATCTTTGGAGACTGACTCCAGGAACAGTATCTTTTCCACTTTTCTGAATAGGATTTTCTAGTACTAGGCCTCCTTGCCTCAAGAATGACATCCAGCTCCTGCTTACTGAGGGTTGCTGGTGATGAGTTCAGGGGATTAGCCAGGCTGAAAGGTTCAGGGACTGTAGCTTAGGGTGCAGAATCTGGCCCGCCTGCTGAGACAGCAGGGGAGGGAGTCTGAGGCAGGTGCCAAGGTTGTAGCACTGTCAGACTGCGCGAAAGAGGGTACCAGTGCTGGAGTGGCCAGTCTGGTGCAATCAGGATTGTCCTCGACTTGTCCTGCTTGATCTTTAGTAGAACCTTTGAGAGAAGAGGCAGAGGAGGAAAAGGCATAGACTGAGAGGCTTTCACAGGCAAAGGACAGGGCATTCACTTTCCAAGCTTGGCTGTGGGGAGTTCTGGTGCAGTATTTGTTCAACTGATAGTTCTGAGGGGAAGCAAACAGGTCCACCTCTGGTGTCCCCCACCTGTTCCTCAAAAGCTTGAATATTTTGGGTTCCAGTATGCACTCATGTGGGTCCATGAGATATTTGCTTAAGTTGTCTGCCAGTGAATTTAGTTTGCCTGGCAGGAATTGAGCTTGTAGGTGTACTTGGTTGCTCAAGGCTGTGTTCCACACAGCCATAGCTAGTCTGCAGAGTGGGTAGGAATGGGTTCCCCCCTGCTTGTTTATGTACCACATAACTGTGGTGTTGTCTGTTTTTACCAATAGTTGTCCTGGTAGAATAAGGTCTTTGAAGGCTGTCAGAGGATTCTGTACAGCTAACATTTCTTTTTGACTGATATGCAGATGCATCTGCTTTGAGTTCCGTTTGTCCTGAATGCACTGCCCTGCCATGTGAGCCCCCCATGCATAGTCTGATGCATCTGTTGTTAGGGTTTGGGCAGCAGGGGGTAGAGTGAAAGAGAGTCCTTTGTTGTGGTTGCAGGCCTCTGCCCACCAAAGGAACTCTGTCCTTAGACAAGGAATGATAGGAAGCATAGTTTCCAGGTACTGAAAATGCTGACACCATAGACTTTTTAGGTACCACTGAAGTTTCCTCATATGCAGTCTTGCATATGGAAATGGCAGAATGCAAGAGGCCATGAACTCCAAGGCTTGCAGTATTTTTCTTGCAGATAGCTGGGCTTTGGTGGCCAGTAGTGTGAAGTGGTTTGTCAAATAAATTTGTTTTTCTGGAGTGAGGATTGCAGTATTTTTCTTGCAGATAGCTGGGCTTTGGTGGCCAGTAGTGTGAAGTAGTTTGTCAAATAAATTTGTTTTTCTGGAGTGAGGAATGCCATCTGGGAAGTTGTGTTCAAGCTTGCTCGCAGGAATACAATCTGTTGGCAGGGTCCTAGCTGTGATTTCTTTTCGTTGATGGTGTACCCCAGTGATGTTTGAAGTCTCTTTACAAATGCCGGGTGCTGTAACAGCAAGTCCTGACTTTCCGCCTGAATCTGGCAATCTTCCAAGTATGAGTAAATCTGAATACTTCTCTGCCTGCAAAATGCAATGGCTGAAGCTAGGCACTTTGTGAACACCCTGGGTGCAGTAGATAAGCCAAAGGGAAGTGCAGAGAACTGATAGTGCATAGAGGCTGCTCTGAAGCGTAGGTATTTCCCGCAAGATTCCCTTATGGGGATGTGCAGATAAGCTTCTTTTAAGTCTAGGGTTGCAAGCCAGGAATCCTTGGCTAGCAAAGGAAGAAGCTGTTGGATAGTCAGCATTTTGAATTTTGGAACCACCAGAAAGGTGTTGAGAATAGACAGCTCCAGGATAGGACGCCAGGAGTTTTCTGTTCTGGGAACCAGAACAGTCTGGAATAAAAGCCTTGTCCCCTTTGTTCTGCTGGGACAGGCTTAATAGCCTTGATGCTGAGGAGAGAAAGTATTTGCTTTTGGGCCACCGCCCACTGGTTTGGGGGGGGGGGTTTGGCCACCCACTTAAGGTTGGGGGTGAGTGGGAGTGGAATCTGTATCCTAAGGAAACAATGTTTAAAACCCATTTGTCTTGGGTAATGTATTCCCAGTTTTTTGCATGCAGGGCAAATTTTCTCCTACAGGTGCAAGTACTTGGGCAAGGCTTGGAAGAGTTAAGGACAAGTCATTGTGCAATTTTACCACAGGGTGGTGGCTTATTACTCCCAGTTTTGGACAAGGGAGCACCACACTGCTTAGATCTGTGCATAGCCTGAGACTGAAGTTTTGGTGGTCTGCTGCCCCTGGGTTTGGACTGAGAAGGCCTGGAAGGGACTGGAAAGGACCAGTTCTTTGAAGGCCAATGCCAACTGAATCAAGGCGGCTGAACTTGTATGAAATCTTTAACAGTTTGCATAGATTCAACTTTCTCCTCCATCTTATGAGGACAACTTCTGCTTTATTGCCAAATAGGCGCTCTTGGTTTAAGGGTGCATCCAGTAATTTTGCTTTGACATGATCTGGCAAGTTTTTTGTTCCTTAAGCCAAGCATGCCTTCTAAGAACAGACCCAGTGACAGCAGCCTTGCAAGATGCTTCTAAGGCATCAAACCCACATTGCAAAGTATGTTTACCAACTTGGTTAGCAGAATGCATTAAATCTTGTAAATGTTTTGTGTTCTGCACAGTCAGGAATCAACATAATTTTCTGTTTAATTAGTTCCATGATATGCTGCTGATACTTTAACATATGAAACTGGCAATTTAAAGCCTTAATGGCCAGAGTAGCAGATGTGTAAACCTTCCTACCCCATCTGTCTAAAGCCCTAGAATCCCTGTCTGAATGGGGTAGGGTTTTTGGCAGTAGTAGCCTTAATGCCTTTAGGTCCTTAGGAAATGATCTCTGGATCCACAGTAGGATTCTTGAAAATGTATTTGTGGGAGTCAGGTACTCTATTAGTACCTGTCAGGTTTCCTGGGAGCTGGAGGCAAAGTATCCGGGGTGAGGCTGGATTCCAAGAAAACATCATCTACAATCTCCAGAACAGGAGGGATAGCTAGAGGTCTGTGTTGAGGCAGGTTTAAAAATTCCCAGAGTCTCTTTTTGGACTGAGAGTAGTCCTGGCTCTCCCAGCGGAAATGCTCTCCAAGGGTATGCAGGGTTTCACCAAAAGAAAAATCTTCTGGAGGGGAAGCAGAGGGAATGAAATCCTCTCCATCAGAATCTTCATAGGTGGACAAGGAATTGTATTGGTCAGAAGGAACAGTAATATCAGATTCCTGATCAGAAGAATCAGAAAGAAAATCAGCTCTAGGTCTCTGAGGGGGAAGGTTGGCTTCCCCTAAAGGTCTTCAGCCATTCTAAGCATTTGTTTTTGTGGCATGTGGGCCTGGGAATGCGCTTTGGTGGTTGGTTTCCTAGGCATAGTGCGCACTTTAGGCCTGAGAAATTCGGCAGTTTTGGCTTGAAACGAAGTTGTCGCTTTAACATGAAAATCGGAAGGTCTGAATACACATTCAGAAGCCAGTGCCTGCACAGCGGCTCCAGATCCATCCAAGGTAGAAACATCTGCAGGTTCCACAGACGAAGAAGCATCTCGTGGCATACTGGACTCCAAATGGATCTCAGTAGAGTCCTGCGAATCTGTAGAAGCGGGTATCAGGGGCTGCGAAAGCACCTCACTGAGTACCGGCGGACTGGTGACTAGCTTACCGGTAGCGTGGTCCGCAGTTTTGGACCTATGCGGTCTGTCTCTGTCTTTACCCTTACATTTTTTTCAGAAGATCGGTAGTCGGATGACTTATCGAAGCTATTTCAGAGTATGGAGATAGACAGCAAAAGAATTTAGTAACAAAAATTGTCCAACAAATAGTTCGGGCATTGAACAAAGCACAAAACCGACAGCTAGGGACGTCGTGGTCTGGGAACTAGACAGGTGACACAGTAAGAATGAAAATCTGTATGAGGTATTTGCATTCCACAGGCAAGACAATTATTAATTTTTTTCTGACATCGGTTAGAGCAAGAAAAAAGGATCCCCTACGGGATACTTATCTTTTAGAAGACTTCAGGTCTGAAACTCGAAAACGAAAATTTCAGGAGTCGGCCAACCGGCACTTGCAAACTGCTTCTGCTTCGGTCACTGCACGGCAAGAAAGACTGATGTAATGGCGTCGGCTGCATGTTTTATACCCCTGATGACCTGACGTCATGGAAGAAGCGACTGCATCCAACGCAGAAATCCTAAGACTCTGGTATTCAGGCTGGCTGAGGGCTACCTGCAGGCAGATAACCCAAATGTGATGAATGCAACAGTGAAACATGAAGAACATCCTCCTGCTGTGAGGCACCAATGCTACTCCACTGATGCTAAGATGCAGAATGGGCTAAATATAGTGCTTTGAAAAGAACAAGGTGCGCAAGTAAAAAAAAAAAAAAAAAAAAAAACACAAAGCAGACATTACATTTACACAGGAAAAACATCTGAACTCCAGGGATCCTGAAAACTATCCAACGCTAGACACACTGTTGCAGCAAGTGGTGCATATCCTGGGGGTAAACACAGGGGATAGCCAATCCATTAAAGAAAGGTGTTCAAGTGGAGATATAGGACATCTGGAATGAGGGTAAAGGAAAAATGATCATCAGTGAAGGATTAGTCTGAAGGTATCAGACTATTGGTTACATTTATACACTTGTCTCCTGGTTATGCGTTTACGGACATTAGAACATTAGTTCTCCAAGTGTTAAAATAGGTGGAAAGAGGTAATTATTAGGGATTTTAATTTTACCTCAAGTCCTGATGATATATTCATGAGTAATAAATCCAAAATCTCTGTCAAGGGCAATAAATGCGTTCTTAATGCAAACTGAGCTAGATGATGTGTTCTGAATGGAACATTCTGGTGCGTCCCTTATGTACACAATATACTGCCAGAGTCCAGGCTTATACAACTATAGAAAGATGTCTTTTGGCAAGTTCACTAGTGCAGCATACACAACACTATGATGTTACTGTGTAATGTTGAACCACTATGCATTAACATTTAAAGTTAACACCAGGGGGTGTACTTCCCTAACTTTATGAAGGGTAAATGATGTGGTTCTACAATATTTAGAACCTAAACAGTTAGTACAAAAGTTGTAGAAAGAAGTCCGAGACTAATTTGGTGGGAGATCTATCTCAACTGTTTGATGAGACATATTAAAGGATAATGTTCATAGATGTTTAAAAGGTTTGTATAGAAAGAAGTATGTAAATGCCACTGTAATTAAGAAGAAATGCAAAAAAAAATAAAACGGAGGAAAAATGAGAACCAAAAAGAGAAATAAGAATCACAGGAATAATGTGACAGATTACAAAGGGAGATTCAAAATATATTACAAAAGAGGACGGAAATATTTCTGAGGAAGTCAAGATAGTCCAGCTCTATGCCATCCACAGCAGTAAACAATTTAGCTTTAGGCCTTAAGAGCAAACTCAGCTCTGCATAGTGTTTTGGGCCTCAGGAATATTGATGGGCAAACAGAAATAAATAGCGTTTTAAATATATACAGGAATATTTTTTCAGGACCAACAGATTTGTGCAAGATGTAACAGTAACATTTTGGAAGGCTTTAATCTTCCATCTTTATCAGCAAAAGATTGTGAGAGGCTTAGACTAATATCAGATGACACACTGCAAGAAGCAAGTAAAGAAATTAAAGAATGATAAATCCACAAGACCAGATCTGTCAAATTAACAGAGACAGTTAAGAGAAGAGACTTTCTGAATGTATGCAGGGATACGCTAGATTAAGAACAGGCCCCACATTCCTGAAGCACTGGCAACAGTGATGTTAGTAAAAGAAAAAGCTAGAGCAAAGTTCTTAATGTCTAAATACTCTGCTCAAAGTGGAACATCAGCTGTTTGTGGGATTGTAGACAGTTTTCAACAGGTACTGGGACATCTAATCCACTAAGATGTGAATATGTAAAAGGGAGAGTGACACCCGATGACATTATGAGAACAATTTTGAAATCTGAATATATATCAAAAAAAGGGGACCTTGTGTTGTTCTCCACTCTACAAACAAAAAAGGGTTTTGACAGAATTAAACTAGATAATCTTTACACCACCCTAGGGGAAATTTGGGATTCCAGAAAGATGGCGGATTGCCTTTAATAACATTTACAGTGGGGCTACAGCCATTGTCATATTGGGGAAGCATATATCAGAACCAATGAGAATGGAGTGAGTGGGGGTGCAAGGTACAGATACCTCCTTTGTTTCCTGTTAATATTAAAAGCAACTGAGCCATTTGCAATAGCTTTAAACAAGTAATATTTAATTTAAAGCAACTAACATTTAAGATGGGGAAGATAACACTAACTTTTTAGCAGATAACTTTTCTATGCAGCAGGATCTAAATTAATAAACATAGAAATTTATGGATTATTCTAATCAAATCACAGAATAAAAACAAACAAGAGGAAATATTCAATTATACTCCCACAACCCAGAATCTCTTATAAACCAGCATGTTGCTTTCTTTAGGAATCTGAGAGCAGAGATTTGTACCACTAACTGAGGACTGGAAGGCTCGCTGTTCAATATCCTATTGGAAGAATCTAAGTAATATACTTAAAATTAGATGTTATTTGGCCCTCCCAACAGAACACCTATTGGAGAAGAGAATAACTTACTCTCCAATTGGTTATATACTGGCTAAACAACTCAGTTTAGGCTGTGTAGAAGAGTGATCGATCAATAAAGAAAATTCATACTCCATATTAAATTGTGGCCAGCAGGGATAAGAGTGACGGCAGCCTACTGCTTTGAGCCTTTAGGACATGGAGGTCTAAGGATTCCTGTGTTAGAGAGAGATACCTGGGCCACCTAATTGTTGATATGGTCGCTACAGCAAAGTGAAGATTACCAATTTCATTACAAGGACACGGAATAGGACTTGCTCCCATAAGGTTGGTTAGGACTCAAAAAGGAAGGAAAAGATGAATGGGAATGAAAATACCTCATTAGGTAAGAACATAAACAGTATTCAAGACGGAAATTAGTTCGAAAAAACACACAGATGAATTCATTTTTACCCAATTTCCTCTTGCAGGAATTTATAAGCTGAAGGAGTCAGGTTTGAAGAGTATTTGAGAAAAGGGAAATAAAGGCCAGAGAAGAAGACAAACACTTCATGGGATACAAGGTTTGAAACCACATCAAGATCTTATAGCGAAGTTCAAGCTGGATAGTAAGGATATTTTTTTAAATATCTTCAATTACAGCACTTAACTCACAGTGATAAATAGGTAAGAAACACTGTTACAACTGCTAAAGCTGCCAATGGAAACAAAAACTGCAAGAAAAGCCTTCGGCAGACCACCATGGCACCACGATGAAACTGTTAAAACCACAAATTTATTTTGTAAAACTGTAAAATGCAGGAATAAAAATTGATCCGATAAGCGCTTTCGGCTGATATAGCCTTCTTCAGATCATGTGTGAATCCTGCTACAGATTCTATTTAAAACCCAGATGCCCAATCACAAATGTGAGGTGGACCACATATGCAAATACAGATTCATAGTCTTAGTACTGATTGCAAGCACAGCGGCCAACTGCAGTTCTAGAAATTAGTTAACAGCCAGTAGTGAGGCATTCAGTAGTAACTTTCCTATTGTATAAGCTTCTTAGTTTTAACCAATTGTTTTCTTAGACATGTATCCCTATGGTGATAGGTTATAAGACTCAATTGAGTCCAATCATCCTCTTGTGGCTCATTGTCATGGCAACAAAAAGTGTGTGTGACAGTTGGTATTAAAAGAGGCAGCAAATACAGCTGCTGGAAGCTTTGTAGCAGCAGTAAGTAAGAAACACTGCATATTAAATAAACTTTCTAAGTTACATAGCCTCCTCAGAGCTCAATCCTTATAGTTTCCTTGCTTTTAAGATGGGTCTTAATGGCACTACACCATTTAAGCCTGGTGGACAATGTGCTCTTAAATTAATAATCCAGTTAATTTCTCTTATGTCTGTCCGATTCTTTATATCGCCTTCTCTTAAGCTAGGTTGAATACATTCCAGGACTTCAAATTTAAACAAGTGTTGGATTATGAACAATGTGCACAGCAAGCGCATAGTTTAAATCAGCATTCCTTATGTCTCTCATATGACATAGAATACAATCCTTAAGGTGCTGATCAATTTTTCCTACATAGAAAGCGCTACATGAACGGCAAGATGCCATATAGACAAGATGTTGAGTAGTACAGTTTGCAAATACATCAAAAACATAGGTGCTATTAGAAATAGGGTGAATAAAAGTATTGCTGCTGTCAATGTGAGAACAAGCTTTACAACGATGACATCTGAAAGTACCTTTTCTTACTGAGGGTGTCTGGTGACCGAAGCCAAGAGGCTTTTTATGTTCCGTTTGTTCTTGTACGAGAACCTGGGTTTGTCTCCTACGATATTTTTAATCCTCTCATCAGCAGTAAATATAGGCCAATATCTTTTTAATGGTGTCACACACTAGTTTATTATCAGTACTATATGTCCGAAGACAATTAAGTTGTGGATTACTGTTCTTATGTTCACCAAAGGATGGAATGGTCAATTGTCGAGTGTAGTAGGGATGACCCTTAAGGCTTCTCATATTCTTAAGGTCAGTGGTCAACTTGAGATCTGACTCTTTATATCCCCTTGAACATAGATTGTAGTGCAATTTATCACATTCTTTTACAAAGTCAACCTCTGACATGCATAGACGTGAGACGCTTGTGGCTTGATTTTCAAAGATATTTTAAAAAATATGGTTGGGGGTGCATACTCTGGGAATGTAGGTAGTGGTTTCTCCAGGTACCCTTCCTATGGAGGCAGGTCTGTATGCCAGTTTCCGGATGCAGCATCACCTTTACATCAAGAAAATCAATAACTTCTTTGGAATAATCGACTTTAAATACAAGTAAATTGGTGGTATTGTTCAGGTAGTCAGTAAAAGAAATCAGTTGACTAGCATCCCCTTTCCATAGAATAAAAATATCATCTACAAAACGTCCACAATAGGTTGGGCATCTGGGTTTTAAATAAAATCTGTAGCAGGATTCACACATGAGCTGAAGAAGGCTATATCAGCCGAAAACGCTTATCGGACCGATTTTTATTCCTGCATTTTACAGTTTTACTCAATAAATTTGTGTTTGTAACAGTTGCATCGTGGTGCCGTGGTTTTTGGATTTATAATGGAATGTTAAGTACATTTTTGTACTCTACATAAATGAATATTTATGTTCTCTACTACATCTCCTCTACATTGGATTTGCAAGATTAGAGCAGATGGTACAAGGAAGCACATTATTTGATCAAGCGAGAGTTTAATCAGGGAGTAGAAAAAGTGTTACAAAATTAATGGGAACCAAATTACAGCTGACAAAAAATAGTAGTAATATGCAGGTTAATTACTTCTGAAAACATAAGTAGGGACAGAAACTTGTTACACTTCTTGACACTGATGGCAAAAAAGTATATAACTTGCATACAGAAGTTACCATATTCCTCAGCAGCTCAAGAATGGAGACAGAGGAGTTTGAAAGAAAGACATAAGTTGTTAGTCACAGAAAAACTAAAGGAAATGTAGAGAGCTGTAGACAAACGGATACAGTATTTGACATTTACACTAAGAGAACCCACAGGTTGAAAGAACAGGATATTTCTAGTAGACAATGTGTTAAGATGGACGGAAACAGATATCAACAAGATGATATCTTCACTGGCAGTGAGAAGGGGGTTGAGACGGTCTATAGATAATTACAAGAATAAGCAGTTAAAAGTGATAAAACGCAAAATGTATTTAAGATGGTTATATATGTGGAAATGATTACAGTGTCTAGTTTACTAAGAAACAATGACAAGCTATGGAGTTAGGTTACAAAATTCAGTTAACCTGGCATTAGAAAAGGAAAAATAATTTATGTACGGTTGCTAGGAATGGGACATCTCTAGAAATCTATAACTTAATGGACTTACAGAAACTGGTCTGAATGTAAATGCATACAATGATATGTAATGTAGGACTCTACTCAAGTAAATTTAAGTACTGATAAGCTATGTTTAAAGTGAAAGGTTGATGCCACACTACTGCGGTGTTTGGAGCCTGTTTATGACATGCCAATTGTAACTGTTGCAGATTGTTACATTGCTCACACAGTTAAACAATTAAAAAAAAAAGAATATGCAATACACCTGGCAAAGTTAAACTTCTGTGAACAGTTTTTAACTTAGACTCATGTCTTACATATTCCTCCAAGTTTCTGTATTCAATCCTATTTTTCCTGACAATATTTAATAATGATTTATTAGACTACCCATGTCTTCAATTAATTACACTTAACATTAGGAAAAAAATTACAAAAAAAAAAACTTGCTGCCCATCTTAAGCCAAATCACTAAAAGTTTCATGACATTGAACCCATACAATTCACACAATTCATGCTTTTCTGGAGAAGCCCAACATCTAGCAAAAGATTCTCCCATTTGTATTTAGACCTTGTGGGGAACAGCATTATTTTTGTAGATAAGGTAAATCTATGTTACAAGCTTACCTTAAGTGCAGATGCCAGGAGTATATTAAATGTTGCAGTAAGCTCCACATTTGGGAGTACTGACGTACAAGGTCCAATGTCTGTCTAGGCTGCCATAGCTTAGCATCCTTCCCCCATTTGCCAAGTGGATAACCCACAATTGGGACATCAACAGGTTTGTGGTACAATATGGGCATCCATTTGCACCATCATTTGTTCTTTCTTGCCCTGGTAGCTTCAAAGATCCTATGGCTGAACCAGAACACTAATTACTTAGGTGGACAAGGAAAAAATGACTGTCCCATCAAAAGAAATCTAATAGTAATACACTGCCTCTACAAGGTTTTGGTCCACCTAAGGAGGAAAGGCACGTTGTGGTGGTATCAGACAGGGAAGAATGGAGAAGAAATGAGCATTTACCCACCTCAGCCTCCAAATGCCCAAAGTACAGAAGGAAAGGAGGTGGAGGAAGGAAGACAGAACAACAATGAATATATATGAAAAAGTATAAAAACGGCCGCTTTCCTTAAAAAAAAAAAAAAAAAAAACCTGTACTATGTTCATTATATGGTCCAGTGCTTCAGTAGTCACATTCGGGAAGATTCCAAAAGCTCATGGACCAATGGGTAGCTGGCCCTGAGGATGTGCTGACTGAAGTAACCTTTTTAGGATGATGCTGGCAAACCTTGCTTTGGCTCTAGAGGCAATGTAAAGGTTGTAATGCATTAACCTAGGTTAACTGGGTGGGAGGATGGCAGAATGGTTAAGGTGTTTACCTTGCAAACACAATGTGCACGTTTGATTCTCACATGGGGTAATTGGCTAGGCTTAAAATGGCCTGCAAGGACAGTTAGCCTAGTACTAATCTATGAATCTACTAATCTACGAACCTAAAGAAGGTTAGGGCTGAGGACTAGGTAACTGCTTTTAAAACAACCCCACACACACACACACACACACACACACACACACACACACACACACACACACACACACACACACACAGTTGCAATAGTTCCAGTGACTCTAGCAAAAAGTACAGTTTTGTACCTACCATAAATGTAGATGTTCGAGGATCCACATTGCTGCAGTCCTAACTATTGGGGTAGTCCGCTGTCCAGTCGGCCCGAATACCAAAGTATATGGCTGACGTCGGTCAGGGCGCATTAGACTGACGTCAGTACGTCAGGGTACTAATGCGCATGACCGACGTCATATCCTCAGTCTTTTCTTGCCCCAGATGTCAGAAGACCCTGAAAAGATAAGGCCAAAAGCCAAAAAATTCCCAACATACCTGCACCAAAATATATATGTACAATATATACAAAAACAGCAGAATATAACTTCACCTACACAACCACCCCTAAACACAGAGGGGAAGGAGGGAGGGTAAATTGGACTGCAGCAATGTGGATCCTCGAACATCTACATTTATGGTAGGTACAAAACTGTACTATGTTCTTCATTCCACATTGCTGCAGTCCTAACTATTGGGTAGAATCCCAAAGCAGAGGTAAGGGAGGCTGGCAAATCATAAGGAAGCAGGAACTGACAACATGCCTTGCAAAATAGCTGTGGCAAAACCAGCCCTAGACTTAGAGTAGAGAGGAAGGTGATAATGCTTAGAGAAAGTATGCACTGAACTCCAAGTAGCTGCCTCCAAAATATCCTTTGTTGCCACCCCTTAGAAATGCTGTTGAAGTGGCAGTAGCCCTAGTGGAATGAGGCCTAATCCCAGCTGGAATCTCCTTGCCATGATGGGAATAACAAAATGCAATGCAACACCCAATCCACCAAGAAATAGTTTGTTTAGACACAGGCTTGCCCTTTGAACTCAAAGCAAAAGAAATAAACAACTGCTGAGACTGCCTAAAATCCTTAGTCCTGCTCAAATAATAACGCAATTGCCTGTGTACATCTAAAGTGTGCAAAATCTTTTCCCCTTTATTTTGAGGATCTGCATAAAAGGTAGGCAAATGAATAGCTTGGTTTAAAGCCACACTAGAAACCACCTTAGGCATAAAGGAAGGATTAGTACGTAAAGATACCCTATCCTTATGAAAAATAAAAAAAGGCTCCACTGCCATAAGGGCCTGCAACTCAGAAACCCTTCTTGCAGAAGTAATGGCCAACAAAAAAGCAGTCTTCCATGACAAGTATTTCAATTCAGCAGTAGCCGCAGGCTCAAAAGGTTGTAGAGTTAGTTTCTCCAACACAAAATTGAGATCCCAAGCAGGAGTAGGAGCTCTACGTGGGGTTCTTATATTCTTTGCCCCTCTAAGAAATTGCTTGAACAAAGGATGCGAAAACAATGGTGGGTCACAATCATAGTGAGCTGAAATTGCTGCAGCATGAATCTTAATGGAAGAGAAAGACAAACCTTTGTCCAGTAACTCAGTAAGATATTGAAGAGCCACACTCAAATTTGGCTCAGAAATCTCCAAATTGTTTGCTGCACTCCAAAATAAAAATCTCTTCCATTTTTCTGCGTACACTTTCCTTGTACTAGGTCTCCTGGCTTCCATAATCACATTTAAAACTTGTTGAGGAAGTTGAGACCTACTGTCTTTCAAAACAGAATATGCCAGGCTGTTAGATGAAGAGAGTGAAGCTTGACATTGAGCAGGTGACCGTCTCTTTGAGACAACAGGTGTGGAATCAAGGGTAAAGGCCATGGAGGCTTCCTTACCAAACTCCTCAGTAATGGGTACCAGTGCTGCCGAGGCCAATCTGGAGCTATTAAAATCATCCTTGGCTTGTCTTGTCTGACTTTTAGAAGCACCTTTGGAAGAAGAGGCAGAGGTGGAACGCATACACATGAAGATTTTTCCAACTGAAAGAAAGAGCATCCACTCTCCAAGCTGTGTGATGAAACCTCTGTGTGCAAAACTTTGGCAGCTGGTGGTTTAGTGGAGAAGCGAACAGATCTATGTCTGGAGTTCCCCATGACACTGTCAATTTTTGAAATACATGAAGATCCAGTTTCCACTCGTGGGGATCCATGATTTGTCTGCTTAACACATCTGCTAAGGAGTTCTGTGCTCCCGGCAGAAACCTTGCCTGAAGAGTTAATTGCAAGCTGAGCGCAGTCTCCCATAAAATCATTGCTTGCCTGCACAATGGGTAAGAATGCGTTCCCCTTGTTTGTTGATGTACCACATGACAGTTGTGTTGTCTGTTAGAATCAACACCTGCCCTGGAAGAAGTAATTCCTTGAAAGCCATTAATGCAAACTGGACTGCTAACATCTCCTTCATGTTGATATGTAGATGCTGTAGTTTGGCAGGCCACTTGTCTTGTATCCACTTTCCATTTAGATGAGCTCCCCAAGCAATGTCTGAGGCATCTGTCGTTAGAATCTGACTCGCCTCTGGCCGGGTCACAGAGAGTCCCTTGTTTAGGTGACATTCCTGAGCCCACCACAAAAATTCCTTTTGAATGCAAGGTATTATTTGAATGACAGTGTCCAAATCCTGGCAGTGCTGTGTCCATACATTTTGAGATACCATTGTAGCTTCCTCATATGCAGTTTGGCATTGGGAAGCACCAGAATACAAGATGCCATGAACCCTAAGGCTTGAAGGACTGTCCTTGCAGTCAGCCCGGACTGAAGAGATAGTTGATGGAAGTAACTGGAAAGATTCTTTTGTTTGTCCGGGGTTAAAAAGGCCATCTGGGCTGCTGTATTCAGTCTCACACCCAGAAAGCACATGTCTTGAGAGGGTACTAGACTGGACTTTATTTCGTTCACAGAATACCCTAGGCATCTTAGCACTGCTATGACATATTCCAAATGCTGTAGAAGGTCTTCCTTTTCTTGAGCCAGAATCAGGCAGTCGTCCAAGTAAGGATAGATTTGAATTCCTTTTAGCCTGAAGTAAGCTATCACTGGAGCCAGAACCTTTGTGAATACTCTGGGCGCAGTAGATAAGCCAAAGGGCAATGCAGAGAACTGATAATGAGAATTTCCAGCTCGAAAACGCAGATACTTTCTTGAACTTAGTCTTATAGGCACATGAAGGTAAGCTTCCTTGAGATCTAAAGTTACCATCCAGTGATCTTTGCCCAGCAGAGGTAAAAGCTGTTGTAGCGTCAACATTTTGAACTTGGGAATGTCCAGATAAGTGTTGAGGGTAGATAAATCCAAAATTGGTCTCCACGTGTTCCCCTTCTTTGGTACTAGGAACAGGCGAGAATAAAATCCTAGGCCCCTTTCTGGCACAGGAACTGGCTGAATGGCCCCTATTTGGAGTAACAGAGAAATCTGCTTGTGAGCCTCTTGTCGTTGTAGAGGAGGAATGTCTGGCATGCCTTTGAAAAGAGGCAAGGTATGGAAATAAAACCTGTAACCGTTGTGAATAATATCCAGAACCCATCTGTCTTGGGTAATTAAATCCCAATTTTCTTTGAAAAGAGACAGCCTTCCTCCCAACGGTGCTGCCAGGCGAGAATGAACTGGCAGCTGAAAAGGCAGGTCATTGGGTCTGCTTACGAAAGGACTGACCCCTGCCCTCACCAGAAGTCTGAGCAGGGGAACTCCTGTCCTAGGCCTAAAAGAACCCTGAGCTCTGCCCCTACCACGTCTAGACCTACCCCTAGACTGGGAATCATAAGCAGGATAAGTCCATCCCTTAGTAGGCCAATTTCTACTAAACTTGGAGGCTGCACCTGCAAAAAATCTTTAACAGTTTGCATAGACTTAGCCTTGTCCTCCATTTTCTTCAAAACTGCTTCCACAGGCGAACCAAACAACACATCAGACTGTAAAGGAGCATCCAAAATCCTTGTCTTAACATGCTCAGCTAAATTCTGATCTCTCAACCAGGCGTGCCTACGAAGAACAGAACCAGTGGCAGCCACCCTGGAGGAGGCCTGCACAGCATCAAAACCACACTGCAAGGAATGTTTCCCCACCTGTTCAGACACATGAACTAAATCCTGCAACTCTTTACACTCAATACCTTCGGCCAGAGCATCCACCTTAAATTTCAACTGTGAAAGAAGATAATTCTGATATTTTAACATGTGAAACTGACAATTCAACGCCCTCATGGCTAAAGTGGAAGAAGTATACACTTTCTTTCCCCATCTATCCAAAGCCCTTGCCTCTTTATCAGGAGGCACAGGATTTTTAACAACTGAGGCCTTCACACCTTTAGGCCCCTGAGAGACAGTTTCCGGGTCTGCCCTAGGACTCTTAAAAAGATACTTATGAGCTTCAGGCACCCTATAATACCTATCCGGTTTAACTGGAGCAGGAGGTAAAGAATCAGGATTCAGGGAAGCCTCTGCAAACACATCTTCCACCACATTCAAAACAGGAGGTATAGCTAAAGGCCTATGCTGGGGTAAAACAAGAATTCCCTAAGCCTTTTCCTGGAATCAGAGAAATCTTGACCTTCCCATTTAAAATGCTCCCTCATGGAATGCAGAGTCTCTGAAAATGAAAAATCCTCAGGAGGAGAAGCAGAAGGAGTAGAATCATCCACATCAGAATCAGAATAAGGAGGGTACTCCTGCAAGTCTTCAGCAAGACTCAAGCCTCGAGCAGTGCTCAAAACTCTCAAACTCAGGTTCCACCCTAGGCCTCTTATCAGGAGGGGGCATAGAACCCCTTATCATAGTAATCAAATCCTCTGCCATTTTAAGCATATGTTTCTTAGGCAAGGCCCCTGAAGCACTAGGAGAAACCCCCACTGAAGCTAAACTAGGCCTGCCCCTCAAAGAAGCCTTGGAAACAGAAGGGGAGGCTCTAACCACCTTAGGAAGAGAGGGAAGAACAGCCACCTGAGAAGCCCCCTCAGCCTGGCCTACTTCCTGAGAGGATACATCCTGTAACAGTAAAGTCTCTCCCTGAGACTCCAAAGAAACACCTGGCAAAACCTCCGGCTCCACTGAGCCTTCTAAAGAACCGACGTCTGGGACTGTCGGTTCCTCCATTCTAGGCTTTGCTGCTTTATCTTTGCGTTTTTTAGCCGAAGCCGGTGTCGGAGCATCCGACGGCATTTTATAATTACAACGCTTCCCAAACACTAACCTGGCACAGTCTAACCTTCTCTTAATAGTGCGTTTGTTAAATCTAGCACAAGAGCGGCATCCAACAACGTCGTGCTCAGGCCCTAAACAAGGTATACACAAAGTATGGTAATCCCTATGAGGTATCTGTTTCCCACAAGAAATACAGTTATTCACTTTTTCTGACATCCGGTTAAATACTGAGGCAAGAAAAACCAAAATATTCCCAACGGGTACTTAGCCAACTTTGATTCGGTCTGAAACTCTGACTTCAGAAACTTTCAGAACGCCAACCTGCACTCGCAAAATTGCTTCTGCATCGGACCATGCGGCAAAAAAGACTGAGGATATGACGTCGGTCATGCGCATTAGTACCCTGACGTACTGACGTCAGTCTAATGCGCCCTGACCGACGTCAGCCATATACTTTGGTATTCGGGCCGACTGGACAGCGGACTACCCCAATAGTTAGGACTGCAGCAATGTGGAATGAAGAACATCAGACTCTTACCTGCACTCATACCAACTTGCCATGAAAGGAATAACAGAAAAAAAAAATAGGTCAACCATTTAGAGATGGTCTGTTTGGAAAACAAGCCCATCCTCTTTACCCTTATCAAAAGATATGCAAACAACAGCTCTGTTTTTATATTGCCTTTGTCCTGTCCAGGTAAAATCTTAACTGACTATAAACATCCACTGAGTATAGAATATTATTTCCTCTTCTCTGGGGGATAGGAAAGAACACAGGGAAATGAATGGCCCAAAACAATTACAACTGTGTCACTACACTAGGTGACGGTGTCCCTGTGGACAATTTGACAAGGTTCTTTGCGCATGATTGTATGTAGCTCTGAAATCCTTCTTTTTGAAGTAACAGTCACACAGAATTTAGTTTTCCAGGTCAAGAGCTTCAAAGACGTAGAAGCATTTGGTTTAAAAGGGAGATAGTGTCCACTTCAAGGATGTTGTTGATGTCCTGTGTTGGAGCAGGTTCCTTTTTGAATGTCCTCAGGTACAAGACCTCTTTTGCAACTAGGAATAGGCAAGAGAATCCCAAAAAGGGTGAAGTAGTTACATCATGTACATTCACACAATTATAAAACAGCCCTGATTTGCAAAGATCTCACAGGTATTCGAGGATCAAGGACATTGCTAACATGTGTGCTAGGTTCTGAGGCATCTTTGGGCACCAGAGGAAAAATCTCTTGTTTAGTGCGCGAGTTTTTGTATTTGGTTTCCTAGCCTCCCTCATAACAATAAGCAAGCACTAAGAAACATGTGCCTACAGAGAATGAGAGCCAAATCATCAGAGCTATCAACACTGGCATCCTCGGGTTATGGTGTACGAGTATCCACTTGTTTTAACAAGGCAGCAGCACTGGCTCTGTCCTTATTTTAGGGAGTAGGTGGGACGACTAATGCTGCTGCCACCAACATGGAGCTATGCACAGCACTTTTAGTCTGCATTCCTAAAACAGGACCTAGAAATCTCCAACCTTAACAATTCTGCAATTTTTTTATAAATTGCACCTAAGCATAAAGCACAACATAAAACCTCCAACAATTACTTGGACAAGCTACATCTCTAACAACAAAACAACTCACCTTGAATTCCAAAAAGACCAACCTGATGCTCTTTTGCACACCCACAAGATTCAAACATCTACCCCTTCTTACTACTCCACATACTTAGAACAACTAAGACATACAATGGGCCCATTATTTCAAATTTTTAGGTATCACAGTACACCGAAGCCTTACAATATTCCTTGCACATTGCCAACATAAAATGAAAAATGAACTCTACCTTTTTCAACTGTCACAAAATCTCCCATTTGTGCTGTCATTGACAATTTGACATCAGGCAAGCCTAAGCTGGAAAACGGTCTATCCTTACTATCCCACATCTCAAAGAAAAAAAAGAAAAAAAAAAAAAAAAAAACTTCAATGAACACTAAAATGCTCTCCAACAATATTTACATCACTGTATTACCCCCAACATGCCAAATGACTACACAAACAGCATCCTAACTTGAAACTTCTCAGCCTCAGTCAGAAAACATTTCATATTGCTACACTCCCACACAAACAGACTAGAAGTTTAACTTTCCATACTAACTATAATCCACAGTCAACAATGCTCCAGTCCTAACTAGGCCTACTAATACATCATCTACTTCAGCCCATGCTTTCTTAATTCTGCTCTAAACATTGGACTCCCTTCCTAACCATAGTCACAGCACACTTACATACATCAGATTTAGAAATTAATAATTTTCTTAACAAAACACAGAGTTGCCTGTCATTCCTTCCATTCCTTCAAAGTAACAGGAGTCACGTAAACAAAGTTCTGTACTGCCAAACATCCATTTCCAGCATATCACTATTCCTCCTCTTATCCCCAAAAGACATGTAATATGAGTTAAGCCCTACATATCCATTTCTCTCATTCCTACATCATCAATGGAGTTAAGCCCTACATATCCATTTCTCTCATTCCTACATCATCAATGGCATTGCATGGGCTGCCCTATTTCTATCTGCTCTCAAACAAAAGCGCTCCTAAGAAAACCAGTTGCCTCCTCTTATCCAGCAGGAAAGCATCTTTCTACCTCTATTACAACACCAGAAATGGACATAATGTGTATAGTCAAGTGTAATGTCACTTATAAAGCAAACTTTTGTTGTGTTCAGTTTTTTCCTACATGTTTTACTGTTGTGTTCAGTTTTTTCCTACATGTTTTACTGTCTTGTATCTTACTGTATTGCACATTGTAAGTACTACTTTTACTTGCATATTCATAGGAGATTACTAGGCTAACAGCTTAAGAGCCCTTACAAGACTAGTCAGTTTTACCCACATTTTACCCAATTTTCTATCCCTAGGGGAAAAATAACAAGGGTCAGCAAGCAGTGTTTTGACAATTTTACAGACCATCTCTATTCATAAGGAACATGAGTGCCACACCAGAAGTGAATTTGCGATTTCCCATCCATTGGTCCAGGCTGCATATGATGATGGTCAGGGAAGGGCTCTGCATCAAGTGAATAGGAAGCCTATTCAGGGTGGAGGGAAAATCTCTGGGATATATAGCTTTCTCTCCCGCATGATCTATTCATGTCAGCGATCAGGTTTGGATCCTTGTCGCAGGTAACCATTGTGCCTTGCAGGTTAGGCATACATCATCCCTTAGTAATTGGTAGGAAACTGAAAACAGTTATAGGGCTTTTAATTGGCCCGCATATGACATTTTGGTTATACCCCTGTATTTTTTGGTGAGAAACATCTAAAGACGATATAACTGCTGTAGGTGCCTAGCGAAGTACATGCCAAAAGGTTTGTTGTGCTCAATTATTGGTCTGATGAGGGCAAAGTACAGTGGTACTATGACATCCTCAGATCTGGATGCCATGCCCTTGCTTATAAACTGAGCCACACAGAAGGATTTCCTCACCACCATGGACACAAGAGTGGTTAAAGTTCAGATTCCTCTCTGACTACCCATATCTCTCACCACTGGACCTACTGTTGGAGTGCTATCAATGTTGTAAATTCCAGGAGTATTTCATTTCCCAAAAGGTATTACTATGTACTTAAGTATACACACAGCAGTCTCATCCAAATAGAAAGTCTGAGTCCATTCAATCCAAACATGATTTAACTAGGAGGCCTTGTGCTTTCAGCAAGTGTTAGAGGCATTCAATCTGCTGCATACAGCATGCATAGTGACTACTCTGAACAAAAGTGCTTCCGTGTCCTAACTTATAAGCAATAGTCTTGTAGTGTGCAAACCCTCCTCCAGTGACATCCTGCTGGTCAGCTTTTACTCTCTCCTTCCTAAGACATTGACATTTATTCTTCCTACTCAAACTATTTCCTTCACTTCCTCTAGACTTGTCATTCCCATTACTTATACCCTCTTATCTTTAGTGGAACTGCATGCCTTCAGGGAAGTCCCCCTTGGTCTCCCCCTTTCCTTTCTTATTTTCCCTTGTCCAAGACAGTTACTAAACCAATTTCAGCTCTGAACCAGGATATGTGTACAGTCAACATCAATTCTGCACACTCAACTGACTCACTGGAGTGTTTTTATTTTTCTATAAAAATGTCCCTGAAAGCAACCAGATGTGTAACAGTAAAGTCACCAGTTTTGCATACCAGCCTGTGGGCTATATTTGTATGTAAATTATAAATGTTATGGCAGCCTAAAACAAAGAACTTTGTGGACCACAGCAGTCCCATTAGTGCATTCTCCTTTAACTGTGCTCAATTCATTGTTTTTGGCAGTCCACTGTCTCCCCTTCCTTAAATTTATTTTGCTTATTGTGTAACCACTAGAGTTCTCAGCCAGTATTTTTCCAGAGCTGAACTACTGTATTCTGGCTTACTTTTTCTCATTGTTTTACTGGTCGGTGGGGTTCAGGTAGGCTTTTGGACTTTGCATTTTAAAGTCCATAGCAACCTTCTTACATTACATAGTTGTTCAAACAGTCACATGCAAGTTTTTACTGTTATCACCATTAGTCAAGTCAAGGTGATATTAGACCAACTCTCCTAAAGCTGTGTCCTAGAGCAACAAAACCAAGACATTCATCTATTAGTACAAAGGCCTTTTAAACTGAATGGTTCCTTTCTCTCAGCAGATTTGTAGCTGTTTATGTTAAGTCACCAATTGTTTTCTCTGTCTCTTGACAAGTTTTCTACCTGCTGGATTCACCCTTGCTAACTCTCAAGCTCACTGTGCTCCCCTACCCCAAATTCCACCCACACCCTCTTACTTTATACTTGCATAGCACCACCCACATATTCCTCTAACCAAAACCATCAATTACCTCCAGTAGGAAAACAATCACTACAATAACTCACAAATGTAACACCCACTCTTGTTTACCACCCAAGACTCTCTCTCAACTGTCTTAATCTTTGCCTCCTATAACTATCAAATTACATCTCTACAACCAACTCACTACCCTCCTCACATTTCTTATCCTAATTTGCAACACAGATAAATCCCAACTTAAATGAAATACCCCCAAGTCAGATTATTTTACTATTTCTCTTCACTTTACTAGTCTTTATCACCAATTACCAAATCCACCCCATTTAAATACTTACTAACCTGTCTTTTTCCATAATACTCTACCTCTACAAACAAACCACACCTGATCTATTTTTCTATAGATATCTTAAAACTACCACACCTGATCTATTTTTCTATAGATATCTTAAAACTAAGCATCCAAATTTATGATCAAATACCAAACCAAGACCAAACTATGACTGGCCACACACTTTCATCTGTAAAATATCAATTCAAAAAAAATAGTGGAGATATTCATCCCAACCCCGGTCCCACTGTTTATTTTAGAGATGGAAGTGATTTTATAAAGGATTCACCTAATATATCTCAGTAAAAAACAAAATCAAAACTTACCTTACTAAACGTGAACCTAAGATGTATGTGCAATAAAATGTATGACATACATGCTAATTTCCTAACCATTACCTTACTCCCACAGGAAATACCCAAATTTAACAATGCTGAACTACAAATAACACTCCTAAAAATCAAGAACAGGGAAACTATATGTTTAACAGCAATTTATACATCACTAGGGAATAACTTTGATACTGCTGAAAGCATTCTGTATCAGCTATCCCAACAAATTAATCAAGAAACTATAATATTTGGAGACTTAAATATAGACTGACAACTCAAATTCCACTAACCCCACTGAATCCATAAACTTGTACAACTTCAGACAATTAATAACCACACCTACTAGAATCAATAAAACTTCATGGAAACACTCAACATTAGATTGGATTCTTATAAAGAAACCAAGCAAACTGACAAAATTAGGCTGTCTCTCAGACATAATAACTGACCACACACTAACATATGCTATTAGAACTTATCATAACCTAGATAAACATATTTATAATAAAATACAACCAATTTCAGCAAAGGTATTTTCAATGAAACACTAACAAATATAGCTGAAATATACTTAAAACAATGCTGCTAGATACTGCTGTACAACACTTTAATAACATATTCTTACAGACATTAAATAATGTAGCACCAGTGTGTAATAAAAGAGTAAAGTCCAATCCCACACCATGGCTGGCAAAAGAAACAAAACAAACATGATAAAAAGAAATAAAGCCGGGAAAAACTGGCATAAAAATAGAACTCAAAATGCCCTCAAGCAATTTAGGCATCTTAAAACCTTGCAAAACTCCATGTCAAAGAATAAGCAAACATACTATGCCAACCTACAAGACAAACCTATAAACAACTCAAAACATTTTTGGTCACCTCTTAATAAACTGCTCCACCCTGGCAAGACTACTAGCCCCTCACCAAAAAACAGATGAAACAACAGGCCCTATTCCCACACAGTTTAATTCCTACTTTAGACAATCAACACAGCATCAATGGGACCAGATGGTGTCCCGGGCTGCGTCCTACATGAACTCCAAGAAGAGCTAAACCCAAACATAAAACTACTGTTCAATCTCAGCCTTACTACAGGATATGTGCCCAAAGAGTGGTGTACAGCAACAGTGGTCCCTCTACGGATCCTGGAAACTATTGCCCCATAAGCCTGACTAGCTTGGTCTGCAAAGCTATGGAAAGGATCATTATGGACCTCATAAATAACGATACTGGGGACCTACAAACACTGGATCCTACCCAGTTCGGCTTTGTTAAGGGCAGATCCTGCCTCTTAAACCTGGTTGATTTCTTTGAAACAGTCACCAAGGCCATTGACGAGGGGAAGGTGGTCCACACAGCCTACCTGGACCTTGCAAAAGCCTTCGATACAATACCCCACTCGGGCATTATAGATAAGCTCACCAGCTTAAATATAAACCCCTATGTCACTAGATGGATTGCAAACTGGCTCAAGGACAGAACCCACATGGTTAGAATTGCTGGAGCCATGTCAGACTCCAAACCAGTTACAAGTGGTGTCCCACAAGGCTCAGTCCTGGGACCTCTCTTGTTCGGTCTATATTTCTCGGAGGTACAGGCCAACACGGAAGGACTGTGGCTGACCAAGTTCGCAGATGACTGCAAACTGGGCGTCATAATAGACTCTCCAGCCGACACAAGCATCCTCCAAAAGGGCCTCATAGAAACAGACAACTGGTGCCAGAGCCATGGCCTCAAGCTAAATGCCCAAAAGAGTATAGTCATCCACTTTGGCAAAAACAAAGTGCCCACAAATTACCACATAGGTGGTAATCCATTAAGTACAGAAGAAGTCATTAGGGACCTGGGGACCCAAGTTGATAGCAATCTCTCATTTGACAACCACGTGGCCAAAGTGGTTAGAAAAACATTTTATATAGCCCACCTAATCATGAAGGGATTCACATCTAGATCGGGGGAGGTCATCGTGCCTCTTTACTCATCACTCATCAGGCCCATAATTGAGTATAATGCCCCTTTTGGGATGTACCTTACCAGACACCTGCAGCAACTGGAAAGACCCCAAAAGTACCTCACCAAGAGGATCAAAGGGCTCAAACAGATGCCATATGCTGCCCGGTTAAAGAAACTCCAGCTCTACTCAGTGGCATACCGCCTGTTCAGAGGCGATCTGTGCCTGACGTATAAAGCCATGTCCAACCCGGAATTAATGGACATGCTGCACCTCAGAAAATCCAAATCCCATCGAGATACGCGCTCGAGAGACTTGAACCTCAGCACTGAAATAAATAGGACATGCTGGAGGAACAGATTCATAACCCAGAGGCTCCCTTCACTCTGGAATAAAATCCCAGTCCAGGTTAGGCAGAGTCCCTCATTGACTCTCTTCAAGAGGAATCTTGATGAGTGGATGGGAGATCGTAGGTTTACCCCGGGTATCACTTCTTTGTCACTGTTAGACAGAGGCACAGTATACTAACCTCGGAAAAGGGCATAGCAAAATAAATTTAAAATGGGTGGCGAAAGCCAAACACATTCTGACTAGGCTTATAAATGCCCTAAGGCAGATAGCCTAGTATGAACCTATGAACCTATGAATATTATCTCTCAGACACTAACATATCTGTCCCCCTCACTCTGCTTCCATCCAATCAAAACCACCCACAGCTCTTCAGTTTTAGTCCAGTGCCACTTCAAATCATAAGGAAGTCGCTCCTGAAGCTAAAAACTACTTTTGTACTTGTAGACCAACTACCATCAAACTACCTAAAAATGGCTGCAAAAGTCATAGCCTTCCCTGTGTCCATACTAATTAATAAATCTATATCAGAAAGATACATCTCATCACTGTGGAAAAATCCTACATCATACCACTGCACAAAGGCGGCATATCTACAGAGTTTACTAACTACAGACTAATAGCGATTCTCTCCCCCTCTCCAAAATATTAGAGAAATGCATCCATATGCAGCTGATGCAAAACCTAATCTGAAATAACCAGCTCTCAGAAGCACAACATGGCTTTAGGCCCCAGCACAACACCACTACTGATCTTCTACATTTTACCAATATAATAAGCTGACATAGACTTGTCAAAGGAATCTGATACTGTCTCACACCAGCAACTGCTCAAGCAACTCTCCTCAATAGGACTTTCACAATACTTCTTGTTGTGGTTCCTTAGCTACCTATCTAGAAGCCAAGAAGCCATTACACGGCAACAAACCTACTCATCCTTTTAACCAGTTACTACAGGTATCCCTCAGGGCTTTATCCTGGGTCCTTTACTATTTAACATATTTATTAATGACCTCCAGTCACCATGCTAGTTTAGTTCAGTATGCAGATGACTCAACATTGGTATGTGCGGCGTCAACAATAAATAAGCTCCAAGACATCACCTAAAAATATTTCTCCTCTATAGAAACCCGTTCAAAGAATGAAACCTCTTACTCAACCCCAAGAAAGCAAAGTTAATATTTTTCACCTTAAAAAGTTGCCAAAATCAAAAGCAATCTTTTACCATAAAGTCAGCAAATAATACTGCCATTGAAAATGTAACTCACATTAAACTTCTAGGCGTTATAATAGAGAACAATCTCAAATATGACAAATCTACACACCACAAATTAGGCTCCCTTTATAGGATAAATGGATTCCTTACAGATACTGCAAGAAAAACTCTAGCCATTACCTTCTCTCTGCTAACTTTCTTATACACTGCTCCTTTCCTAACAAGACATAAACAATACTCAAAGAAAGAAACTTGCTTCCTACTACAATAAAATAGCCAAATTTGCCACCAGTCTCCCTCATAGGACCCACCATGGTCTTAGCTTAAAGTAATTAAACTGGCTTGACCTACACAACTGTCTTAACGTATTCACAAGTGACTAAAGCACATAAATTCATTCCTCATCCAGAAGACTGGCCTGCACTACAAAACTTATTACTACCCTACTGTACTGCAAACGACCGCTGTGCCAGTAACAAATTCTTATTACTTTCAAATAAGCCAAATAATGTTGCAGGAGACTCCCTCTACTCCCAATGAGTTGTTAAACTCTGGAATAGTACCTCCATGCAAATAAAACTCTCGGACAAACTCAGTAGTTTTAAACAACTGCGTACACAACATCTTAACCGATCCTGGTCCTGTACATTCTCAACACAGGCTTAAAACTTTTTCACTGTACAATACTATCCATACACACTCCTTAAACATAATATTCTCAACCTCTTACTGAAATGACAAAAACAATTATTATAATATAACTGCTGCCTGTATAATCCACTAAAATGCATGTGTGTTTTCTCTTTAGTAACTTCCACCTCTGTAAAATCTTAGAATGTATATGCAGAAATGTAACTACTGTTTGTGTATAAATGTAAACAAAAATGTAACCACTCTGTGTATGACTGGAAATTATAATGCAATGTAAGCAAATGGAGCTTTTCTCCTCAGACCTCCACTGAAAATGGATACTACCCTGCCATACTTTCCCAGTAAACAAAGACAAATAAAAAAATAAATTTAGTTTGAGGCCATGGCTCTGACACCAATCATTAGTCTGAGTCAGTCCTTTCTGTAGGATGTCAACATCATTTGGAGTCAGTGACTTCCCCCAACCTGCAGTCATCAGCAAAGTTGGTCACCCAAAGGCATGTACATTTGATTTAACTTGTGAGATATATATCCCAAACAGGAGAAGGCCCAGCAAAGAGCCCTGAAGTACTCCATTGGTGACTGGTCTCTTGCTGGATGTGGATTCCCCCACTCTAATAGCATGCCCCATCAGTGACCCATTTGGCTATCCATCTGGTGACGTAAAGGTTTATGCCCAATTTTGTAAGTTTAACTACAATAACCATGTAGGGCATTGTGCCAAATGCCTTGGCCAGGTCAAAGTAGGTAGTACGCACCGTCTTACCTTCATCCATGGTCTTGGTGACCTTTCAAAGAAGTTTAACAGATTGAGCAGGCTGGATCTGTTGGTTCTAGAGTCTGGAGATTTTCTATGTCGTTGTCAATCAGATCTATGGTTATCCTTTCCACAGCCTTGCATACGAGGCTAGTCAGATTTATGGGTCAGTAGTGTCCTGGGTGCATTTATGGTCACCCCTTGTGCAGAGGGATGACTGTTGATGTCCTCCAGTCTACTGGAACAAAGCCAGTCTGGAGACTGCGGTTAAACAGAGGTGCAAGTGGGTCTGCTAGTTCATGTTTCAAGCTATTTAATAGGCATCCTGGGATTTGTCAGGGCCTACTAATGCCATGTTTCTAGCTTTAGGAGATCCCAGTGATGTTTTTTTGTGACAACAGGCAAAGGAATGGTAAGGGGTAGGTCATGGGGAGTGACTGGAGGTAATGAGGGGGTAAAATTTGAGATTAATTTATTGGCCAGTGGGTTTGCTATGTCTTCTGGCCGAGTATCGATACTGCCATTTACAGCTAACTCAGCAAATTGTTGAGCATTTCCCTTAAGATTTCGGACATAAAAAATGCTTTGCGGTTATCCTTTGATTGGGAGGCTATTTTAGTCTTGTATATTTATTTTATTTTATTTTACATTTGTTGACCGGGCTAGTCTAGCTGGATACATTTCCATTTTCAGTAGAGGCCCGGGGAGAAAAGCTCCAAGAAACATAAAAAAATTAATTAATATAGAAGTTATGACAGATCGATATAAAAATACAATTCTTACAAGTATACAAGTAGTAATTTTTTTTTTTTTTTTGTACAAATTATAATACTCATAACGATTAATAACATAAGCATTAATTCCGTAGAGGGTAATGTATAAGAGGGTGCATTATACATATATACATAAGTTTTAGATGCAATAACATAGTAAACTGAAACATTAAGGGAAGATTGTGAAGGATGCGGGGTGAAAATTAGTAAAAGGAAAAGTTAGTCAGGGTTAGTACAGGAGCATAGCCAGTGTTTGTTGAGAAATAGTTTTAGATCCCTTTTGAAAAGTGAGAGAGAAGTCTGAGAGGTGAGTTCAGAGGGTAGTTGGTTCCATAGTTTACCAACAAGGAGTCACCTGCTGAGTTGTTAGATTTGGTTGTATTGATCAGCAGTTTATTTGAGGAGCGTAGAGTCTTGAGATTATTGTAAGGGGTAATGAGGCTAGACAGTAAGAGTGTTGCTGGGTTGATACAGGGTCTTGTGGGTTATTGTAAGTTGGTGAAATTGGAGCTGGTTAAGAAATTCTAGCCAGTCTAGTTTTAGATTCAAACAGTGATGGGTTCTGAAAGGAGAGCCTGTAGCAAATCTAGCAATATTATTATTAGGATGTTGCTAGTTTGTTGAGGTTGTTTTTGGAGAGATTGGTGTATACAGGAGAAGCATAGAGTAGAGTGGAGATTAAGTGAGTTCTGGCTATAGCGGCCTTGGCTACTGGTGTAAGAAAGGGTTTGATTCTGTAAAGGGATCCTAGTTTTTTTGTTAACTAATTTTATTGTGGTGTTTATGTGAGTATCAAAGTTGAGGTTGTTGTCGATTGTTATTCCTAAGAGTTTAGTGGTTGGGTCAGGAGAATACCTTTGTTGGATGTGAGAGTGAAATGTAAGGGGGTGAACTTTCGGGTGGGTGTAAAGAGTAACAGTTTAGTTTTTTGGGGGTTTAAGAGGAGTCAGCAGTGTGAGAACCACTGTTCAACAGTATTGAAAAGCTTTTTGGGTAAGAGACTGAAGTTCAGATTGAGAAGTGGCAGAACAGATTATAGTAGAGTCATCTGCATATTGAATGCAGTTGGTGTGTGGAATAGCTGTTTGAAGATCATTAATATAAATGGAAAACAGGAGTGGGCCTAATATGGAGCCCTGTGGGACACCGAGGGAGATAGGACGGTGATTAGACAGTTTATTTTGCCAGAGTACAGCCTGCTGTCGGTTTTCTAGGTAGGATGTGAACCAATTCATAGATAGAGGATCAAGTGAAAGGGAATTAAGTATGTGTAGAAGGAGTTGGTGGTTGACCATGTCAAAAGCCTTAGATAAATCAATGAAGACTGCAGAGGAAAGAATATTTTTGTTGCGGTTCTTGTTAATACAGTTTGTGAAGGATAGCAGGGCTGTGGTGGTGCTATGATAAGGTCTGAATCCATGCTGACAGTTGGCAAGTAGGTTATTATGGAGTAGGTGGTTAAGTAGTTGCTTATGGATGCATTTTTCCATTATTTTTGCTAGAGGGGATAGTAAAGCTATGGGGCGAAAGTTAGAGAAGTCATTTGAGTTCCCCCATTTATGCAGTGGGATGATATGAGAAATTTTCCAGATAGATGGGATAGTTCCTTCACTTATGGTTCTATTTATCAGAACGGAAATGGGATAGACAATGGCTTTAGCTCCTTTTTGCAGGAATTCTGCTGGGAGTTTGTCAGCCGAGGGGGTAGTTGGTTTTAATTTTTGGAGAAGGGAGCAGATAAAGGTAATAGACACAGGTTGTAAATAAAATGATGGGGGTGGGTTTGTAGTAGAAGTAGTCAGATTAGAGGTGTCAGGAGATAGATGGCTAGCAAGAGTTTGTATAGTGTCTGTGAAGAAAGAATTGAAGGCATTAGCTGTTTGTGTGGGATTTTCTGGGTTAGATCCTTGTGGGTTGGGTGTGATAGATTGGCCAGGGTAAAGAACTTTGTTAATGCTAGTCCAAAATTTTTGTGGTTCTTTGTGGGAGGATTGCTGTAATTGGAGGTAAAAGTTCCTTTTGTCTAGCAGGATGGCTTTTTTTGTACTATTTCTATGTTGCCTAAAGGTTTGGTGATCTGTAGGATTCTTAGTAGTATGCCATTTTGCCCAGGATTTGTTTCCGAGAAGGATTTTTTCCCTAGTATTTTTAGAGAGCCAGGGGCTGGTTTAGCTTTATTTCTAATAGACCGTATTGGGGTCTATATAGCTCTTGAAGACTTGACTATCCCCCTGATTTGCCTGTTGAGACCAATGAGGGATTTGTTTCTCTCTGTTGTGCACCCTGCCACTTCTAAACAGAAACGTCTTCCTCCTGTTATATAATCTATTTATGCTAGGGGTCCACCAGGGTGACTTGTTCTTCCAGTTAGACCTGGGTTTAGTTTGGTCAGGTACTGTCATTTCTATCCAGTTGCTTAAGTGGTTGTACAGGGCATTTGTGTATACTTCTGCATAGGCCGGTTTTTGGGGTTAGGCAGAGCTTTAAAAATGACCTATGTTATCACTTAATAGAAGGCAATTTGCTTTGAAAAAATTATTTAAGGTTTTATGGTTTGATGGGGTCCTACAGTTACATTTACTTCAAAGGAGACTGATTTATGATCTGATCTTACCAATGAGGACATTACAATGGGTGGGTGCAATGCTCCCCCCACGTTTAAAATAATTTCTAGGTTCACAGGTAACTACTGAGCTAGCTGCAGCAAAGTACTGTTATTGAATAATCACACTTTTATATGCTGTTTCAAGTTTGTTTGTGGTAGCATTTCACTCTGGACACTCCTTTACTGTGCTTTAGGAGGACTGGGATTATTCATCTACTGGCAATAAGTGTTTATCTGGTCTATCTGAGCTGGGAAACGCATTAAAAGGTCTCCAAGTATTTTTTTGCACGTCTCTGCATTTGATTTGCACTGATCTGATAACTAGATAGCATAGACTAGATTCAGGCCTGCTGAATATAGGCGGTTATTGATGCACTTTAGTACAAAACCAGCCATCTTACATTAAGAAGGGCTCCCCTGCATCCTTGTGGCAGAAGACTGTGGATCCGGGCTTGTCTAACCTGGGGATTGATGAAGGAAGGTTTATTGTGTGTTTTCCTATTGGTAGATTAGCTTAAAAGTGTTTTAATTTTGCCTGCGTTTAAGCTGCATTTGTGAGTTGCAGCTTACTGTGAAACAGGAGTTAGCGGTGCTCTGTATAGACGCAAACGCCTTAAAATTCAATTTTTTGAGACATGCGTTAGTGGAACCCTCCCAAGCTCCTTACTGCAAAACAGGTGTCGGGGAGTGTTAACTCACTTATCATCCATAGCCTTCAAAAGAACAAGCACCTTTGTTAAGCCTAGCACAAAAACTGGTCAAACTAACCCACTCCCTTCCCTAATAGTACATACAGTAAAAACCTGCTATAATGGACATGCAGTTTCCCATCATTTCACTGGCCAGTCTGATTGACATGGGCATCCTGAGGCAATGTAATAATTGCCTCATGTATACGGACAACCACTTATTCCTAAAACAAACACATACCATATGTGAGTGATGTAATTACACTGTGAAATTAGAATCAATTCTCCTGCGTAACAACAAACCGGACATCAAACAGGTTGTCAGCACACACACTTCACCTCTCACACAAAATGAGGTCATGACACACAAACCCACATACACAGAGGTACTCACTAGAACTCTACCAAAAAGATCAGAGACCTCCCAAAGGTAAATCACTTGCACACACTGCTATGCAAATAGAAACCACTACACAAAATAACACATCCACCATTGTCTCAGCAAATAAGCCCCCAAGGCAAAATATCTAAAAACCTAATGTCTTGGTCATAGGATGACTCCATAGTGAGACAGATGTCCCCTTCAGCAGGCTGGACAAGGGGAAGGTCACGGTCAGCTGCCTGTCAGATGCCAGGATCCATCAAAGCATACATGCATTCAAGTCACTCAACAAGTACCATTCTGACGCTGTCATAGTCCATGTTAGGGTGAATGACTTGAGACATACCTCTCTGGACTATATGACTGAACTCTCAGATTATGTGTCCCAGGCAGGTATAACCCTAGCCCTAAGTAGCATTCTACCTTCACCAAGGATGATGCCGCAATACAAACAAAAAATGAAAGACTTCAACAATTGGCTTAGCTTGCTGTTTCAGTCCAGGGGGATCCAGTATCCATTAGCCGGGGAAGACATGGTTGACAGGCCACACTGCTTTGCCAGAGATGGTCTGCACCTGTCTCCTCTAGGCTTTCGGATACTGACAAAGACACTTGTCTCCCCGATAATGCCTTTTTTTAGGTAATGTCAAAACAACAAAATTTCCAAAGTAACAAAATCTACTCAAGACAAACTCAAGATTCTGCTGCTAAATGCTAGGAGTCTAAACTTGAAACTGCACTCCCTGGAAGCACTCCTCACCTTGGAAGATGCTGACATCTGTGCAGTCACTGAGACATGGTTCAAGGCTGTGGACAGCACCCCAGCCGTGCATGGCTATAATGCCTTCCACACATTCAGACCTCAAAATAAGTGTGAAAGAACGAAAGGTGAAGGTGTATCTACCTTCATTAAAGCAAGTACACTTCAAGACTGGTCAAATATTATGACTCTCTCGAACTACTCCATGTCCAATTAACTATAAGCAAAAATACCCTACCACATCATTGCTGGCTATAGATCCCCCACCATGAACTAAGAAAAGCACACCACCTACCAGGACTTACTGGAGATCATTCGTCATACAGCAAACACCTTAGTCATGGGAGATTTCAACTATCCTTCCATCGACTGGGTGACATACACGAGCACGAACATGCTCGCCCAGCGGTTCCTGGACTTTGTCAATACAAATTCTCTGGAACAGACAGTCTGCACCCTCACGAGGGGATCAAATGTCCCAGACATAGTACTCACCAACATGGGAGGTCAGTGGACTTAACCCCCCCCCCCACCATGTTATGCACTCCCTGGTAAGGTCAGACCATAAATCAGTCTCATTCAAAATATCTACTGAACCGGTCACCACCTCAGGAGCAAAAAAAACTTTTCCAAAGCCAAACTACAGCCTACCAAGTAATGGCATAAAGTTTTTAACCCCCCCCCCCCCATCCCCACAATCACAGACAACAATGACTCCTATGCAGAAGTGTACACCAATGCCCTGTAATTAAGCAACTGTATAGACTTGGCTGTACCTGTATGGATTAAAACCAGGTCCTCCCGAAAAAAAAAAGGCCATCCTGGTGGATCTAAAGTATAAACAGGTTATATAACAAAAGGAAGAAACTGAAGTCTAAGAACAAGAGGGAACTGACTCAACAGAAGAAGATTTACCCACACAGCTTGAACAAGCAAGTCAGAAATCTTGTAAAGTCCTCTTAAGGAGGAATTCCTTCCCACTGCCATCTGTACTGCCACTGAATCAGACTCGGAACCCATCTGTATGAAATAATCTCTTGCCAAAGAGAGAAATGGAGATTAAGATTTTATGGAAGAGAAAAGGAACTGCTAGGATGGGAGGGGGTTACAAAGTGTCTTACACAGTAATTCTAACTTAACTGTCCTAGGGTTTGGGGGGAGGGCTGATTTCATCTTTGAACCTGCCAGATATTGTTTTTTAAATGTCTGTTTACCAACATTCTGCAGACACCGACTTGTTTCTTGCCAAAATTGGATGAGGGAACAGGAAAAGCCATGGAAAAATTAGAGAATTAGAACTGAAAAAAAATCTGAAAAATTCCCTCTAATATCTTACTCCTCTCATCACATTTTTACCAGCCTTGCCAGAAAGGATTAGAGTTAACAAAATGTTTGGCAGCAGCCAGACTGATTAAAGCTACAGCTCCTGGGTCAGGTGTGGGATGAGTGTAATTGAATTTGAAAGACTGAGGAACTTTGTATATTCTACCTGTTTTCTTAAATGCAGCAAGCTAGTTGTCAGGGAAACCACAGGCTGTGACAAACATCTTTCATCTGCAGCAGCACTGGGGGGGGGGGTCTGGAAATTCCAGCTGTAACACTTATAGGTTCCTACGTAGGTACTAGGCTATCGGCCCAAGGGCCTACATAAGCCTAGCCAGCAAGGTACCATAGCTTACGCCACCCAAGAAAGTTATTTTCCTGTGCCACTGTCCAGCAGAGACACAGAAGTGATCCCAGGGGTGTATTTCCTATTTCCCATCTACTCATCAAGATTTTTCTTGAAGAGTGCTAATGAAGAACTTTGCTTGACATAGATGGGTAGCTTGTTCTAGACATAGATGGGTAGCTTGTTCCAGAGTATAGAAAGTCTCTGGGACAGGAATCTATCCCTCCAGCATGTCCCATTTATTGTGGTGACAAGGTTTAGGTCCCTAGAGCTTGTAGCTTGGAGGGATTGGGATTTCTTTAGGTGTAGCATGTCCAACAGCTCTGGGTTTGACATAGCTTTATGTTAGGCAGTGATCACCTCGGAGTAGGCGATATGCTACGGAGTAAAGATGGAGTTTTTTGAGGCGGTCAGTGTAGGGCATTTGTTTGAGGCCAGTAATCCTCTTTGTGAGGTACTTCTGTGGCCTTTCCAGCTGCTGCATATGTCTTGTGAGGTACATTCTAAAAGGGGAGTTGTACTCTATAATGGGTCTAATGAGTGACGAGTAGAGGGGAACAACGACCTCTTTTTGTCCTGGATGAGAACCCTTTTATGATGAGGTGTGCCATGCAGAAGGACTTCCTGACTACTGTGGCGATGTGATTATCAAAGGAGAGACTACTGTCCACCTGGGTCCTAAGGTCTCGGTGTTAAGTAGATTGTTGCCTATGTGGTAGTTCATGGGTACAGAGATTTTACCAAAGGGGATGACACTGCACTTTTTGGCATTGATCTTGAGGCCATGGCTCTGACACCAGGCATCTGTCTCAGTGAGGCCCATATGTAGGATGTCCACATCATTTGGGGAACTTGACTACAGCTCCTAGTTTGCAGTCATCTGCAAACTTCGTCAGCCAGAAGCCTTCTGTGTTAGCCTGTACTTCAGAGAAGTAGATACCAAACAGGAGAGGTCCCAGGACGGAACCCTGTGGCACTCCACATGTCACTGCCTTGAGGTCAGATTTGGAGTCTGCAACTTTTACAGTGTGGGTTCTGTCAGTGAGCCAGTTGGCAACCCATCTTGTGACGTAGGGATTTATACCTAGTTTAGTGAGTTTAGCTATAATTCCAGAATGGGGGATGGTGTCGAAAGCCTTGGCGAGGTCAAGATAGGCTGTGTTAACCACCTTACCCTCATCCACGGCTTTGGTGACTGCCTCAAAGAAGTCGATCAGGTTCAGGAGGCATGATCTGCCTTTCACAAACCCGAACTGGGTGGGATCCAGAGTTTGGAGCTTAGTATTTTCTGAGGGATCAGCTTTTGCCTATGCTAATCCTGTTAACCAGAGGTGAAAATCTTGAATAACAGTATTCACTTTACTATACTTCTGTATTAATTCTTGTTACTTTTTAGTCTAAGTGATAATAAAATAAAAAAATTGAGGTGATTGCTTAATGGAATTCACCAACAGAGTGTTCTAAAATTAATGAAGGTCCAATCAGGAATTGAGATAGTTCATTATAATGCCACTGTAATCCTTACAATGTCATTATAATCTCATTTTTAAAACCAATCAGGTTTTACGAATTGCTCAAGATGTTTTACAATGAATGGAAAATGTATAGACTTAAATGCTTTGTATAAATACAAGCCTGGAACAAAAAAACGTAATGTTGAAATGGATTTTACAGCAGCTCTCACCTGTGTATGAAATTAAAGTACTACTATAGAAAGGAGAATCGCCTCAAATGTGTTATCATCACTTAGACTACAGTAAAGTGAACACTATTATTCAAGTTTGGCATCTCTGGCTAGCTGGATTAGCATAGGCAGAAGCTAATCATCATCAAAAATATTTTTGTTACAGTTCAGACCATGGGAAATGCCACAAGCAAAGTGTTAACTACAGAGCCAAGTGGAATCTAGGGAGATACTTTGTGCGACACTTAGTCTAATTTTCTGAGAGACAGAGGAACCACAGTGTTCTCCCACTGAAAATACTGGCACATTCTGGAAATGATCTCAACAGAAGAAGAATCCTTGACAGGGAGATTCAGATAACATGTTCTCCTTTCAGTCTGAATTAGAATTCTGAGGAGAAAAACATGTATCGGTTGCACACCATTCCTCTCCAGATTCAGTTTCTTGAATTTCTTCAGAAAAGGAGCAATCCCTTTTTCTCTACCAGAAACTGCCTGATAAGAAGGGTCAGTCAGTAGCCTGTACAAGATCCTGAGCCAAACTTAATATTAACATTAACTACTCCTGTTCAGTGAAAATGGAGCAGGAGAAGCTACAATTTTAGTTTTTTTGTTTCTTTTGACAGGAAAATGAAGGTAAACAGGATTTATTTTTAAGGGCAGCACCAGCTTCCCCAGAGATGCGTACAACATTCTGATTAAGCAGGGGTACCTTACCTGCCCCTTTCTCCCACTACCCACAAAAGTGACTTTCCCTTGCCCACTAAGGTGAACCCAACAGCAGCATAGGACATGGCTAACCCCCTGGTCCATAGTGGCTGTATCGGCAACACCAGAGGATCTGGAGAAGAAGACCAGTGGTCTGAGGAATCAGCTTTAGCCATAGCAGAGTCACCCACCTGTGGCCAAGGCAAACTGTTAGCCTACTGTGGTGGCAAAGGTTGTTCGGATAACTTTAACTTTTTCTTTTTTTGGTTGAAAGAATGACCGACTGTAAGACCTATAATTTGTTCCATGGTCAAGCCGAAAATGGTACCTCTTTCCTGGGGAAACTAAGCAGCACAAGCCAGTGGTAGTATAAAGTCACTTTTCTCAATAAATGCACAGTATAAAGCACAATACACTTTACCAGCCCCCAACAGTAATTTAAATACAATTTTTTCCACAGAAAAATGTTTTTAGAATGCTTAACCAGCTTTTAAACTGCCAAAGGCAAAAGTGTGGTCTCTTAAGTACAACAAAGTCATATGACTGTCAATAAACACGCATATTCCTTGCTTAAGAAGAACTTTCCCACACAGGAAAGTAAAATTAAAACATTAAAAATAATATGCAGAAGTTTTTTTCCCCCAAAGGGAACTTTCTGCCAAGGAACAGAAAAGCACAAGCAGACCATCAATCATCGAAAACACACAGAGAAGTGCTCTCTTCAATGGCAGGAAAACTCTGAAGTGCTTAGCACCGGAACCTGTCCATTAGTCAGCTCAGCTCAAGCTGAGAAATAGTTTAGGTGTATGAACGGTGCCCTGAAGCTTTGGAAGTTGGCTGGCTGTTGTATACTATGCAAGATATAACCCATATATCTTAGGCTACTGCAGCAGTGATTAATATGAAGAACATTACGACTTTTGCTTGCTTAAGCTTCAAAATAATCCCCCCCCCCCGGCAACAGGCCCAATTCATCCCTTTATATCCCACTTTGGACATCAATGTACACTCCTGCAGCAAAAAGTGAGTCTTCTAAAGACATACAACTACAGAGAGAGAGAGATTTCAAAGGATCTTTGCCTACTTGACTGGATTCAACAGCCCATAAACATTCCAAAAACAAATCTTTGACATCAGCATTGTTCCGCTTATTACAGGCAAGGATAAGGAGTTTGCCTCATCCACCGCTCTTCTTCCATATTAGCCTCATTTATTTCTCTGTAACTCTGCCCTACCACTTCTAGATCAAGGTCTTATATCTACAAAAGTTTTTTGGCATTAAAGTGGTGTATTGCCAATCCCCTTTAATATTAGCAAACATCAACTCTCTCTCCCCCATGTTTACCTTCTTGAGCTTAGGGTGCCCAACCCAACAAAACATGCTACAGAAAAAGATTTTCCTATTAAAGGTACTTCCTTCTACCTGGGCCCCTGGATCGTTCTAGAAGTGCTAACATGCCACTGTTTCGTGCAAACAAACCCAGGAAAGCCAGACACTGATTTACACATTCCCTTAACATCAAAACAAATGATAACAACAAAAACAGCAAACACTTGTTTAGTCAACATCTTGTATATATTCTGTATTGCCCAAATATTTATGTCCCTTCAGAGATTTATGGTTTAGTACTAGACTAGCTGCCACTATGGGCCATTTTAAGCCTTGTCATTTTTTTTTTTAAATGAGAACCAAACCCTGTACTTTGTGACTGTGAGGTAAACACTTTAACCATTATACCAATCACCACTTCTCATCTTCCACTTCCTTGACATGTAACAAAGCCACTCAGTAATAAAGCATGAGACAGTCATTTCAATAATTCTTGTGGTTGCAAAACATCCTTCACACCATAATAGCTTACTGACAGAGCCACCTCACAGCAAAGTCCATCCCAGCTCACCTTTAATAAGTGCATAGGAAGAGTGTATAAAATTAAACTGAAGTTTTCTTATCCCCACCACCACCACACTCGGGGATCATAGATGAACTTACTGAATTAGGCATAAACCTCTACATCATCAGATGGATAGCCAACTGGCTCACTGACAGGGCACATGTTATCCAGAAAAGTGAATCCACTTCCAGTAAGACGCATCTTACTACCGGTGTCCCACAGGGCTCAGTGTTGGGACCCTCCTGTTTTTTATATACTTCTCTGAAGTGAATGCCAGTGTTGGGGGCCTCTGGATCACCAAGTTCCCTGATGACTGTAAGTTGGGCGCGATCAGTGAATCCTCAAACAATGTTGACATCCTGCAAACAAGCCTTAAAATGACAAACGACTGCTGCCAAAATCATGCTCTATGATTAAATGCTAAAAAATGCATATTATACAATACCTCCCGTAAAACGTGCATGCTGATTGGCCAGCCCAACCAGCGTGCCCGTTGTAAATCCCTCAATATACTAACGGAAAAAGGTCCGGTCGCCCGGACTTTTTCCGTTAGTATAAAACACTGTCTCGCTATGTTAAAAGAGTTTAACATAGCGACACAGGTTTAAAAAAAGCAACGGAGATCTCCGTTGCTTTTTATAAAGCTGTCTCGCTATGTTAAACTCCTTTAACATAGCGACACAGTGTGTAAAAAAGCAACGGAGATCGCTTTTTTTTTTTTAAAACTGTCTCGCTATATTAAATGGGTTTAACATAGCGAGACAGCTTTAAAATAAGCAACGGAAATATCCGTTGCTTATTTTAAAGCTGTCTCGCTATGTTAAACCCATTTAACATAGCGAAACAGTAAAAAAAAGCAACGGAGATCTTGCGTTCTCCGTTGCTTTTGCCCACAGTTCTGATGTACTACGCAGGCGCGCAGTACATCAGAACTGCCGCAGAATACCAGACAGCTGTGGAAGGGCAGTAAAGAGGCATTATACAATGCCATTATTTAAGAAAAGTAATTATTTCTTGTCTTAAATAATGTCATTGTATAATAGCAATAACCCACTTCTGGGTGTGGGTAATGCTGGATTTACCCACGGTTGGCTTTGTTTGGAAACCACGCCAACCGTGGGTAAATCCAGCATTACCCACACCCAGGCATGGGTTATTGCTATAATCATACCCTTCAGTAAATCAGATCTCCCTGCAAATTATAACATTGGTAGCACACCCCTAAAAGTAGGTCCAGTGGTAAGGGACCTAGGAACACAGATAGACATTAATCTAAACTTTGACCACTAGTTTGCTATAGTAGTGAGGAAATCCTTCTGTGTGACACAACATATAAGTGAAGGCATGGCATCAAGACCAAAGGAAGTCATAGTACTATTGTACTCGGCCATCATCAGGCCCAAAACTGAGTAAGATGCTCCCTTCGGAATGTACCTAGACAGGCAGTTACACCAACCGGAGCACCCCCAGAGGTTTCTCACTAAATAAAACACAAAGTGCAAGACACATGTCTTATGGACACCAACTAAAGGCCCTATCTCTTTACTCTGTCTCATATCATTTACTGAGAGGAGATTTATGCCTGACCTACAAAGCATTCTCTGATCCAGCCCTGTTGAAAATGTTACATACTTGCAAGAAAAATTACACAAGCATAACATGTTCCATGGACCTGAACCTTATTTGTGACTAACAGAACTTGCTGGATAGACAGATTCATATCTCAAAGACTACCTCATCTATGGAATAAACTTCCCATCTTCGTAATTATGTTATTACAGAACATCACTAAGGTCCCTCTCCTCTACATTCTCCAGGTAATTGAAGATTCTTCCATGTTGCTCTGTCCTCCAACTCAGTTATGTGAATCTCCAACAATGCCACTTTCACTTGGATATCTGGGGTCTGAATCTTTAATATCCCTCTGCACCTCAGCTAGATGGTCAGAATGAGAGGTGAACAATTTTTTCCTTCTCTGCTAACCTCTCCTCTGTTTTTGCACATAATTGCCAGTTTACCTTTTATATACTAGCTAGTCTCTCCAAGAGTAGCTGACAAGACACTTGCTCTCCCCATCTCCCCCGAACATCCTTGATTACTTGGTGCCATTAACAATTCCGCATGTCCCAACACTTCTTCCTTCTGCGTGTTGAACAGGGCTGCATTTTTCTTTTCAGTCTCAGTATGAATCTTCTCCTCATTACGTCTGCTTAGTTCTCTGGGCTTCCTGACTCACTTTTCTTCTCTTCCATTACTACCAACAGGGGGAATCGCTCTGTTATGAAATCTAATTTGTTTATGAAATTCTGGGGTAGCACATTTCACTTGCATCCTACCATTACCGAAAGTCTATTATGTTCTAACATACTTCTAATACATAGAAATATATATCAACACTGCCACATCTGGCTACATGCCAACTGCAAAGGTCTAACGTCTGCCACACTTGCAAAGAAAAATGAATTTAAGAGGAAAAAAATTAAGAAAGAACATTTCATGTGCATCACTTTCAAGCAACCATAAAAGAAAACATTAGCATTATATTACATGACAAATGAAAACTCTTAATCAGCTCACTAAGAATTTCTGTTTGCATTTTACTCATCACTGGAACCTTCGGGGCATAATAATTAGGCCAGAACTGACTAGTTAAGATTTCTTCCCCACAGCTCCAGAATCCAGGACTTAAGGCTCAGTTCTAACATCTGGTTACTGTCTTGCAAATGATGTATGTTCTCCACAAGATTTTTCTTCATCTTCTCCAGTGTTTTTGGTACTTTTCCATTATCAGGGCAACACTTTAAAACGTAATTGCTGAGCTCCAAATCCAGTGTCTTGTCATGTATTTTTGGTCTTAAGCTAAACGGGTAGGTGCGAAATATTTTACTGGGTAATATTTAAAAAGGAGATGTCACTTCTACATTTTACACACATGTGGTTAGACCAAGATGAAAAAGACATGAGAAGACACAGGATTTGGAGCTCAGCGACAGTGATTAAAAGTGTTTCCCTCTTGTGTTCCACCGGACAAATCAAATAAAAAAATGCAACCAAAACCTGGGAAAGCACAACCTTGGTAAAACACTGATATTATATGTTTGTCCGAGTTAGCAGTATGCTACAAAGAGGGCGAACAGCAACACATGAATAAAAATCGTACCAGCCGGACAAATAAAAAAAAAAATGCAACCAAAACCCAGGAAAGCATAACCCTGGTTAAATACTGATAATATATATTATAGTACGTACATGATCACTACTTTAATTCCCATGCATTTTTTGTACTGCCTAACAATGGTTATTTCCATTGCCAGGGAAACCCTTTTAAAAGCACTAGCTGCCACTTTTAAAAAAAAAAAAAAAAAAAAACCTTCACAGCTAACAGCTGTTTCATGATTCCGATCACAGCTGCCAGAAGCCAGATAACTAAGTAATGAAATTGCGCTTTTGGAGGATGTACGTACAAGCGTAGTTGTAATGGGCTGCATACTGTTTAAATTATGGAGAAATTAATTTCTTTGTACTTTTCTGTTATCGGAGCAACACTTTAAACGTGGTTGCTGAGCTCCGAATCTAGTATCTTGTCATGTCTTTTTGCTGTTAATCTAACCAGGTGTACATAAAATATAGCACTGGATAATATTTCAAAAAGGAGATGTCAATTCTACATTTTATGCAAGACCAAAAAGACATGACAAGACACTGGATTCGGAGCTCAGCAGCTGCGTTTAAGTGTTGTCCAGATAACGGAAAAGTACACAATTTTTACCATCTTTATAAAAACATGTGGGGTGACTGGTTACTTATATCTTGCATTTACTCTTGCTCTTGTAATCCAAATCATTCATGAAAAACTTCAGGATGGACTAGCTCATTTACCCCATTAACAAATGAAAACAAAATTAAAATTAAGCTGTCAAATAATCTGCCAGTGAAGCTGCTGCTTGCTGGCACAATATCAAGACTGGAGTAATAATCATAATTTATCTCATTATCATCAGTATCACAACTAGTTTTCAGAAAAGAATTACAGGGGCTAGTGTGTTCCTATTTGTCCCAGCAATCAGCTCTTTATCTCACTTACCTGGTATGGCTCTAAATGGAACAAAGAATCATACTAGAGTGGTTTCTCATTAACAAAATTTGTTTAATGTACATGAAAACAGCACCCCTTGGCCATCTTCTGGTATCAACATATTTTCTCATAATGTTCACTTTTTATTCAGTTGGCACAGAGGTTAAGTTTGTGAGCTGTCATTCCTATGGTACAGGGTTTGATTCTCTCAGCCCTTGTTTGCCTACTGTGCGACTGAGTAGGTGACTTAACCAAACGTTGTTTCTGTGTTGCCCCTGAAAAGGGACTGCGTCTCCAGTGGGCCTACCTGATTAACAAATAGGATTATTACAAGTCAGCTTTCTGCATTCTTCATTTAGTCTGGGTCTGTTAAATGAAGCAAGGTATGCTGTTTATAAAGTTATGCTTAAATACCAGGCTGGTTGTTATGACTTCAACAGTAGGACAAACAGAAGCCATGAAGGCTCTCAATGTACTGTGAAACTCTTGTTTCCCCAATTAATTCTTTAAGGTTTCTCATAGCTTTGCTAATAGGGCTTATTCTTCTGAAGCCAAAGCAGAGTCACCATTCTGTCTCTCATCCCATGGTACTCACAAAAATCTTCAAATTGATGACTGTTAAAAGTTGGGTTATCATCAGTCCTGTCTCTGATATTGCAAAAGTAGCAGCTATTTTGTCAACAGCATAAAGTACTGACAAAACAGAAGTATTGGGTCTACCACTGACGAATGTGTTCCTATTTGTCCCAGCAATTAGCTCTTTATCTCACTTACCTGGTATGGCTCTAAATTTAACAAAAGAATCATACTAGAGATGTTTCTCATTAACAAAGTTTGTTTTATGTATATGAAAACAAATAGCTACATAAAGCTCTAGTTGTACAGCTTACAGTAGGGGGAACAGTAATTTTAAAAATCTTGTCATAGATAACCCCCCCCCGCAATGCCTACATTAACATAATTACTTACACACACACAGCATTTTGTGGTGCACTTATTGTTCCTATGGTCAATATTGGGACCAACCTGTTCAAATCACATTTTAATATTCAACCCCTTCTTAAAAAAAAAAAAAAAAAAAGAAGTTTACTGGCAACCAGTTCCCAAATGTTGTCAAAATGGGTCAAAATACTCCAACATTTACTAAATATTTCTTTGACACCCATTATTTCAGGGGAATAAGTCAGTAATATTATATTATTTTAACTTATTCCTCTGAAATATTTTATCGCCACATTTGGCAGTAGCAGAAACCCTAGGTTTCACCAGGCCTCCTCTAAGAATCGGGAGAAATTTTGCAGAATGCCTAACCAGAATTTCCTGCACTTTGTCATCCAAAATATTGTCAGTACTTCTCCTCTCTTTAAACATAAAACATAACTTCTCCAAATGTGCCTAGGCAGACAAACCATCTGACCCGTAACTATCCCAACCTTCTGTTTAGCAGGAAATTCACCTTCAAAAGTTGTTAGGAAGTACAAAATGAAGGGCTTTGATAATTATATTCAAATCTTTATTGTTCAACGACATCTAGTCAAAAATAACACCATATACCAAATCAATATCAGTATCATGTAGAATAAGAGTAAAAAGATCTTTATGTCAATAGTAACAAGTAATTGTTCATTGGAGTACTCAATTCCACTATTTTTTTCCCAACAAAATGCCATGAATCCCTCAAAATATGACCACAGGAGTCCAGCATTCCTTTGAGTTTAAAAAGCAATACATTTTCCAAAAAATTCAGCTTTAGACCCACATGCTGCCACAATGGGCCACAAAGGGATTTTGGGAATTCCAAACATAGTTGGCAACCTAGGTTTAGGAACTGAAAATATATATATGTGGTTTGACATCAATAATAATTAATCAAAAATAAGTTCATCAATCCATAAATCAATATGATGGTAGGCAATATTGATAGTTATAAAATAAATTAAGCATTCCCCCCATTACAGACATTCAGTGACATTAAAACCACCACCCTAACCCTTATCAGGTTTCATTATTCAAAGGAATATGTCAGCACTAATTTGGTTCAACAAACACATTTCATCATAACGGAGGTTATAAAACCTCTCTGTATGTTGGAACTTAGTAAAAAAAATTGTAGACACTTGCTTCACATTGTCTCTCAAAAAATGCCAACCACTGGACATAGCAGGGGTTAAATGAATTGTGTCCAAATAATCCTAAAGGCAGATCTGTAAAAAAAAAAAAAAAAGCTTACACGCAAACAGTTTAAGTTCACATATTAGTTTAACAGAGTTAAAATGTCCAAACAAAACAGAATCATTGTTCAAAAAGTTGATGATGCAAGCCAGTAATAGCTGTTCCAGTAAAATTAAAACGTTATTTCCCTTTAACACTTTTTTTTCCCTATTGCCATAAACCCTGAACCCTGGTTTTGGTAAACAATTATAGTAAAATAGTAAAAAATTGTAGATAGTATTGCTTAATAAAGTATTCATAAGCTGAGGGTGATTTCATCTTCTTCATCAGGTGTGGAAAAAGTGACCCCCTCTGCTTACTGACGCTAGGTGAATTCGCTGTTCCTACTTATGGCCTGAGGGGGTTATGGATTGACATCATACTACGGCCACCTAGGAGTATCACAAAAGAAGATTTCACCTAGCGATCAGTGGGTCTTGAGTGTAGCACTTAAAGGATAAGGGGTATTAATGTTGTCTAGATGGATACCCCTGAAGAATTTGCGGTTGGCGCATATACATCCACACCCATACATACAATTTTTATTCATATTTTTATTCATATTTTTACACTCTACATTTTAACATCAACTACTTTTAATGCTTATAGCAGTTTTCACTGTGACTTTACTTGGGTAAGATAGGTAATGAAGTATTTTGATCAATAAAGTCATACATAAACATTTTAAAATTGACACCCTCTATAGGACCTGGGTTCAGCATTGGGACTATTAGTAACACTGGTATAACTGCTTGTACATAAATTAAAGTAGATGGACGTATTAAGTGATAAACACCTAAGGGTTTACAATTATTTGATTCACAGAGCACGAAGGGACTCTTGTGCACCACTCATCACTTATTACCATTTATTTTATTTTATTTTATATTGGTATTTTCTACTTCTTACTTTTATGTCATAAAACATCAAATTCATGATAAACCAGTATGAAATTGGGTATTTATACAGCCTTGCGACTGCTGGTCGGTCAGTCAGTTATTTACTATTGGTTTTTTTTACCTTTAAATCACTCTGTCTTTACGTTTAACTAGAATTTTTAGAAAGAAATACAGATTGGAAAAGGTTATGTTACCATGGCAAGTAACCCAACACTAGGGCGAAGCACGTAGCCCATTAACTAATCCTTCCTGCAAATCCCGAGCTTGTTTTCCTACTGTCCTACCCTCTTTGTGCCCCCTTTTTCATCACTGTCCTATCTCCCCATTTTCTTTTCTTTCAAAGAAATTAGCGCGGGTGTGCGCGAGAGTAAGCACTTTTAAGCAGTTGTAAGCGGGAGTGCGCTTGTGTGCGCTTAGCTAAACGTGTGTGCACGAAGCTAAGCAACAGTGCGCATGCGTGAGCTCCACGCAAACCAGCGCTAACCCGCTTACAACTGCTTAAAAGTGCCTTAGTCACTCTGAATGACAAGGCCTGTAGTCTGTTCAGCAACAAAATAAAATTCCTCGGTCAGTCTCGAACACAGGACCTTGGAAATACTAGTCTGCATGAGTTACCACTAAGCCATGACTGATATACAAGAACTTTGTGCTGAAAGCAATATATCATGAAATAGTAGGACTGAATGTAAAGGGAATATAGGAAGGCTATTACACAAAGCTTTTCTTGTATCTCTACTGGCAATTCTTGTGGATTTGTATAACATTAGTGTGAGAAGAGAAACAGCCATGCTAGTCGGTAGCTAGTAGGGAATAATGTGACAGTAGCACCTTGCAAACCACACACACTATCAGAGCAGGATAAACACTGTCATATTTGAACAGGTAAGAGGCCAGACCTCACAAATGGGACTGAATTACAGGGATCTCCCTGATTTGAAAACAAATGTTAACTGTGCCCCACTGACTCCCTGTGAAATGTACTAATAGTAGGCAGAAAGGTGTTTTGCCCCACATAATGGTAACTGTCAACTACTGAAAGTATGCACTACGTGCATGTCAGAAATGGTGTATTCACAAGCACACCCACATGTAGGTGTACAACCCACAAATGTCAAAGGAGGTATCCAACTAATAACAGAAGGGCAGTATAGCTGTTTACAAGCACTGCATGTGCCTGCTATCCATAACTGTTAGTACAAAGTAGAAGGTGCCACTACTGCTCAGGAGCAAAATAAAATACCCTTGTAGGTGTCAAACCCCACACCCTGGCCAGACCAGACTGCATGCAGTACCATCAAACCACAGCAAACATATAAGGAACTGCTGCTGAAAGAAATATAGCAAGCATTACAATGAGTGAATGTGAATGGAAAATAGGAAAGCCATAGCAACACATTCCAGTAAAGACACCTAGCAGGCCTCCAAGGAGTGAATGTAAAGGCTAAATAGTGAAGCCATAGCAACAAATTGCAAGAGCCACTGCAGTAAACCAGTTACTCCACAAGTCCCAGAGGAAAGCACATACTCCCATTTAAGCAGTATTAGTATTATTAGGTGTCGGTTAACATACACACTGAGATGAATAAACTGGAGGAAGCAATAGTCAGGTGTCAGTACAACATGCATGTCAGTGCCTACAACACAGCCTGAGATATGAGAGACATACCAACCTTTACGCTCACACAACAGTGTCCACAGCATACCAGCATGGTCCTCACCTTGAAAATCTGAAAGGGCTACGCCTACCTCACCTAACATTTTATAGCACTGTCCTGAAATCACAGTGAGAACTGCAAGTACCACACAGCAGGCTGCATGTAATTAGCAAATGCTGCCTAACAATTGGTGCAGAGGCCATCACATGCACATCTGCATATACCTACAAAAGCAGCCTGTACTCCCAGTCTACACGTGCAATACGGAGAGAGAGAGAGAGAGAGAGAGAGAGAGAGAGAAAGAAAGAGAGAGAGAGAGAGAGAGAGAGAGAGAGAGAGAGAGAGAGAAACATATATAAATAAAAACAAAGAAATAATAAAAAAAAAACAAATAAGAGACGCAGACTGCTGAAACTACTACAGTACAGAACAGCAGGCTACCAAGCAGCAAGCCATCAAATATAGCAGTGTCCAAGAAAGGTAATGTAAACTAATAATGTAATAGTCTACATACTGTGAACCCTCCATATGTGTTAGCAGTCTTTATATAGATATATATGAGGATGTGCATAGGGCAGGGGACATACTGCAACTGTTAGTGAAGGCTGGACATACATATGTATGTGAAGGATGCTATGTGCACATAATGTAGGTTGTAGTGCAACGTACAATGTAGGTTGTACAGTACTGAATGTTTAGCAGTATGTTAGTGTGTGTATTCGTATGTGTAAATAAAAAGATATATATATATATATATATGTATTTATATATATATATATATATATATATATATATATGTATTTATATATGTATCTATATATAATGTGCATATATGTATACATAGATAGAGAGGGATGTAGAAATAGATAGACCCAGAATGATACCACAGTACAAGGACAAAATGATTGACCTCAACAATTGGCTAAGCTTCTGGTGTCATTCTAAGGGGATCCAGCATCTGTCTGCCTGGGACGACATGACCGATCGCTTTGCCAGAGATGGCCTGCACCTGTCGCCCTCAGGATTCCAGATACTGGCTAAGACTCATGCCATCCCTATATTGCCTTTGTCAGGCAAGGTTCAAATGACAAATACACCACTGTAAATGGTGACATCTGTGCAGTGACAGAGACCTGGTGCAAAGCTCCAGGGAGCACCCCTGCATTACCGGGCTTCAAGTCATACCACACCTGTTGGACACCTAACCCAGAAAGAAGCACTAAAGGCGGAGGCGTGTCCATATTCATTACGGATATCCACACCTCCAGGCTAGTTGCACAGCATAATGCATTTGAGGTATCCAATTGCAACTAACTCTGGGCAAGAACGCAATCCAAATCGTAGCTTGCTACAGACCCCCCACCATGCCCCAGGATTCACAGCTCTCATGTCATGATACACTGGAAAGTATTGGGTACAACCCAACACCCTAATAATGGCCAATTTCACCTACCCCACCATTAACTGGAAAAACTACACCCTTACCAACTCTATTGCTCAACGTTTTCTAGAATTCATAAATACCAACGCCTTGGATTAACATATTCACACACCCACCAGGGGCAGCAATATCCCAGACTTGGTCATCACCAACATGGGAAACCAGTGTTCCACACCAGAGGTCAATTCCTCGTTGGTGAGATCCGACCACAAGGTAATCAGCCTAGACATCCACATCCCACCCCCAATTAGGGGAACCATCGTAACAAACGTCTCAAAAACCAATGTCACACTTCTTAAGACAGAAGTGGCAAACTGCATGACACCCATGCAGATGGACAATAGAGGTATGACTGCTGAATCCTACACAAATGCACTGTATAAGCACTTACACGAGTGCATGGATCATGCTATCCGTAATAGAACCAAGATGTTATCCCCCAGACAAAGGAAGCCAGTCTGGTGGTCCTCTGCCATAAACAAACTCTACATCAGAAGAAAGACACTGTTGCAAAAATAAGTAATTTCCCATGACTGTAGGAACTCCCTGGTCAACCTCAGTAAGAAGCTGAGATCCCTCATAAAATCCCCCAAAGCTAGTTACGAAAACAAAAGTGCCACTGACTCTAAAGACAACCACAAAGCATTCTATAGCTAGGTCAAGAATCTAAATGGGAACACTCAGATCTGCTCTGAGGTACAGCATAATGGCACTAAATATACATAACCAGCTGATATTGCCAACATCCTGGCAGATAGGTTCAGTGCTAACTTTACCCCCCTCTCACCCCCTAGAGGGCCCATCTCTATACTGGAAGAATGCAAAGTCCCTATAATCACGACTGCACAGGTAAAATACACACTCTCCAAAGCCAAGAACACAGCATCCATGGGACCTGACAATATCCCAGGCTGCGTTCTACACGAACCACTGAATGAACTGGCACCCTACCGCAGTACCATGTTCAATCATAGCCTCACCTCAGGCTTTGTAGCCACTGAATGGCGCACCACAACACATCACACTCCACAAAGGGGGAGCCACGACGGACCACGGTAACCACCGCCCCATTAGCCTGACGAGCCTGGTCTGTAAGGTCATGGAATGTACCATCATGGAACTCGTAATCTCCAAACTCTGGACCCTACACAGTTTGGATTTGTAAAAGGCAGATCATGTCTCCTAAACCTGATTGACTTCTTTGAAGCAGTCAGCAAAGCCATAGATGATGGTGAAATGGTTCACACAACTTATGTAGACCTCGCCAAGCATTCGAACACCATCCCCCATTCTGGAATTATAGATAAGCACACTAAACTAAGTATAAATCCATATGTCATAAGATGGGTTGCCAACTGGCTCACGGACAGAACCCACACTGCGAAAGTAGCGTATTCCAAATCCGACATCGACCAGTGACAAGTGTAGTACCACAAGGTTCAGTCCTAGGTCCACCCCTGTTTGGTATCTACTTCTCCAAAGTGCAGGCCAACACAGAAGGTATGTGGCCAACAAAATTTGCAGATGACTGCAATCTAGGAGCCATAATCGCAACTCCTAATGATGTGGGCAAACTACAAAAGGCCCTCACTGAGACAGATACCTGGTGTCAAAGCCATGGCCTGAAGCTCAATGCCAAAATGTGTATTGTCATCCCCATGGTATAAACTCTGTACCCATGAACTACCAGATAGCTGGTAGTCTACTTAATGCCGAAAATGTGATAATAGACCTTGGGACACAGGTGCACAGTAGTCTCTCCTTTGATAATCACATTGCCACAGTGGTCGGGAAATCCTTCTACGTGGCTCATCTCATCACAAAAGGATTCCCATCCAGAAAAAAAAGAGGTCATTGAGGTCCCCTCAACTCATCACTTATTAGACCCATAATAGAGTACAACGCCCCTTTTGGTAAGTACCACACAGGACAACTACAACAACTGGAAGGACCAAAGAAATAACTCACAAAGAGGATTACTGGCCTCAAACAGATGCCCTATGCAGACTGTCTCAAAAAACTACAGCTTGACTCCATGGCATATCGCCTACTCAGGGGTGATCTCTGCCTAACATACACAGCTATGTCAAACCTACAGCTGTTGGACATGCTCCACTTAAATAAATCCCAATCCCTCTGAGCTACACGCTCTAGGGACCTTAACCTTGTCACCACAATAAACAGAACATGCTGGAGGGATAGAGTCCTGTCCCAGACACTTCCCATACTCTGGAACAGACTACCTATGTGTGTCAAACAGAGCTCCTCATTAGCACTCTTCAAGAAAGATCCTGATGATTGGATGGGAAATGGGGAATTCACCCTGGGGATCACGTCTGTGGCTCTGCTCAACAGGGGCATAGGAAAATACCTTTCTTGGGTGGCGAAAGCCAGGGTACATTTATTGGCTAGGCTTGTATGGGCCCTAGGGCCGATAGCCTAGTACCTACCTATGAACATATATAGATAGATGGATAGAATATGTATATACACATATTATGTAATAGACACGTACATATATAGATATATATAGATACATACACATATACAGACAGATATGCATGTGTACAGATATGTATGTATATGAATATCTCTCTCCCTTTCACCCCCCCTTCTCTCATTTATATATATATATATATATATATATATATATATATATACACACACACACACACACACACACACACACACATACTGAAAGAGGCACATGTGTGTAGATGTATTGCAACAGGTGCCTGTTGACAAAGGCATGTAATGAACACCGTGCGGCTACAGGAGTACCATACCCCATTCCAAAACACTTACACCACTAACCACCACATATGTGGTTGCCTGCCTACTACTGGATTTGTCAGGAGGGAACATGGGAAACAAGTGTACAATAGCCTCCCCTGTGATATTCACAGTGGCACACCAGTCTTGTAATACCGGTACATGGTACATGACAGCAGAAATGGTGGGTCAGCTAGTGAAATGTAGGTCACTGTACCCCTCTACACCTCACAAAGTCCTACATGGTCTGTACCTCCCATGACAACTACAGAAAGGGAGAAGGATACAGTCATACCTAACAAACAGTGATAATGCCCTCAAACACATTACCTATGCAGAGTGACTGACAAAACCACAGATAGAGTGCCTCTCAAACTACCGACACAGAGCATACCACTGCTGGATATACATAGTTAGTCACACCCATAACAGTTGTCAACAACCATGGTAACACCTCATAATATCCCCAGCATATGACCTATGTCTGTCATCCTTGGCACCGCAGTAAAGAGCACATAGTGGAGGTACAGGTCCCTACACACAGGGCCATACCCTGGAGTAAACCACCCATCATTACGAAGCAAGGCTCCCCATTTGTAGATGTCAGACATACCCCTGTTGAATGTTATGCAGATAGGTAGTATGCCATATGAGTCACCCTGTGTAACTATTTGACAGGAGCAAGTACAACAACATTACATGTGTTCCAAGGGGCAGGGTAGCATAACAGTATGCTGCTGTAGGCCCAGGCCCAACAGCATACTACCTGCCTATGACACAATGCACACAGACATGTACTCATTGCAATACCAACTATGTGAGGTGGAATGCGTGTGCCACTGACTGTGTGCAAGGTCTGTAATAGTGTGATTGCTCAGCATGACTTTGTGTCTGTCATGGTAGTGTGTGTCCTTGGTGTGAGGCCAGAGAAAGATGTGTCAGGTATTGGGATACAAACATACTACATTGCCATATGTTGTGCTGTGGTTCCCTGTATGTGACTGTGGTGTAGGTATTGATATGGCAACAAAGACTATGGTGCATTACCAGTGACATTTGTACTGTGCATTGCATGCATTGCATGGGTTGACAATGTTCCCCATACATTACCTTGATACATACCCCCAGTGTGACGCTGTGCATTGGACCTCAAACAGTGTGCCGACTGCTGGAGTATACTTGTTTGTTGTATGGAGTGTGTCAGGCACTGTCGCAGAGTTGTCAGCTGAGCACTGATATGTGGTCATTCAAATGAGTATCCCCCAATAGACAGACAGATGCTATATATGGCAGTTCAGTGATATCACTACAGTAGAGTTTTATGTGTGCTATATCACTTGCTCACATATTTTTCTTTTCCTTCCAGGGCAATGGTGCACCAGCGCAATCCCACATACTCTGCTGCAGAGGAAGAGGAGATACACCAGAGCCTGGTGCGGGAGTTTGCCACACTCTTTTCCCCACACCAGCCAGAACCAGCAGGAGAGGGCTGCACTGTGGCAAGACCTTGTCCGTCTGGTAAATGATATAGGCATGCACAACCGAACATATGAGCAGGTACGCCATCACTGCAGTGATTTAATTAGAAATGTCTGTCAGCGTGTATCTGATTATCCACAGGCAACAGCTTGCCACAGGTGGTGGGGCGGCTATACACCCCCCCCTCACCAGACTGGAGGGGCTCCTAAGTGTTGTGGCTCCAGCCCAACAACAACAACATCCGCACACATGTGTAATGATGGAGGCTGGAGCCACCCAGCATGAGGACTTGGAGCGTGCAGGTAACATGCCATATCTATATTTGACTGTTCTCTACACTGGTAGTTTATGCATGTGTGAGGTGTGTACTGTGTTTGTAGCTATTATCCTGGTAATTATTGTGCAAGAGTGATATTCTCAATATCGGCAGTAGACCTGTGAAAGCCAACTGTTGTACTACTGAACTGTATCATACTCACAGTATCAATGGCACAGTTGTGCCCACTGACAATGAATGTCTTATTTGTGCTGGTCCCTCTGGTGTAACAGCAAGGCAGCCAATCCATGCTGGTAAGTGTGTAATAGCATTCCTTTAATACTAATGATAGTAATAGTAATAATACCCTAAAATGGTATTGCTATGTGTGTGATTGCAGGTGTGTCTGTGTGTTTGTATCTCATGTACTGAGGAGTGTGCATGTCCCCATGTGCGCATGTGCCCATGTGTGCATGTGCCCATGTGTGGTAACATTGTGTGCACATTGTAAACTGTGTTTCCTGTCTTCTTCTCACAGGTTCTGGTGCTGCTCTGGTGGTGTGCAGCTGGGAACCTGAATCTGCTGTTGGGGATAGTGATAATGATGATACCTGTGTAATGGCACAGGGAAGTGTGCCAGGGTCTGTTGTTGGTCAGCCAATCGACAGTACACAGCTGTCAACCCCATCAATGCGCACAGTCATCCTGCCAATACATCCATTGTCACCAATATCCCTAGGTGATGGACAGCATACAGTGGGCATTGACCAGGGTAATGTGGCATCAGTGGCACATGCATCCCCTCACAGCAGCCACGGCCAGAATCCTGACATGGTACCACACAGGCAGATGTCCAGGGGTTCTCGTGGGAGCATCCGTGGTCGTACTGCCCCTGTCAGACGTGCCCACAGAGGTCTTTCAACCTCAGCTATGTTCCGGGCTGTAATGCAGGCACAGTCATGTATGGAACAGTACACCAGACAGGGTCTGAGGGAGCTGAGAGCACATCACACTGCTATGAATGACACTATGCGTGACGTTGCGGCTGCCGTCCGTAATTTCGCCGAGGTCATTGACAGACGTTGGGGGGACACATTAGATCTGTTCCACAACTACATGTCCATGAGCCAGGGCAACGCAGGGCGGTTGAGGCGTCGACGTGGACGAATGCCAGCAACAGCAGCTGGCAGTCGTCGTGGACGACAACAAACCCGTGGCCGCTCACATACTGCCAGTACCAGCCCCAGCAATGCTGGGTCTGTGCTGTCATCAGACCGCCCTAGGAGACCACGTGCACGTGGCTCTGGACAGTCCCAGCAGGGACATGTCTCCAGTCAACAACCACCTGCTTCTGATGACAGTACCCAGTCTGGCTTAGTACCTGATACTGTCCGTAGCACCCCTGCCAGGCACAAGTACCATGTCCATGGCCAGAGATAGTGATCTGTACGACCTGTCAGGTACAGTCTGTGGCTGTCCACAAACACCCATATATGGCGGCCACAAGGTGGAACTGTGTGCATGCATACACACATGCATAATGCTAACACATACATACACACACTGCATCAACATTGCCCCATCTTCTACGGTTGTCCCTCACTGACACACACACACACACACACACACACACACACACACACACACACACATACATGTCGATTGGTTGTATCAGTGGCACTCAGACATACCAAGTACACACCCTGTGCATATGATGAAACTGTGCCACCTCCTGCAATCTGTAACATTAATGCAGGACCAGTTAACATGGTGCTGATGCACAGGGTGACTACATAGATGTGTAGTAATATTATCATGTTGTCAACTGTGCAGTGTAATGATATCATTGTGGGTATATCCCAGCATGCCTGATGTATTAACAGTATGATTGTGATTGTATTGTTTGGTACACCCCTATAAATTACCATAGTGTAATGTCTGCACATCTTTGCATTTTGCTGGTAAGGCTGTAAACAGAAGACCACCTACATAGGTTGCACAGGGATAAGTAAATGGAAGTTATGATACTCAATGGTGGGCATGTAAACCGCAAGATGCATGCAGTACAACTTCTACTCTGCATGGAGAATGTTGATATCTGTGCAGTAATAGACAACAGGTTCAAGACTCCCAAGAGCACCCTAGCACTACCGGGTTACACCTCATACCATGCTTGACAGCCCCAAAACACACAACTAACTATGACAGGAGGCGATTCTCATTAAATGTCAGGGATACTGTGGTGGCAGGACAGGTAGCATACAGCCTACTAAGTTGGGGAATGCTGAGTGAGAGCTCAGTGTCTGTCATTATAAATGTGTATTAGTTCTGGTTTAAGCAGTTGGGCTTCAGGCCAGTTATTTCACATTACAAAGGTTCACGGTCTGCACTCTTGTGGGAGGAGAGGCTGGACTCTGCCCGTCTGAGGTGGGAATTTCTGGCTAAAGGCTTATAGTGCCTGCATATTTGAACTGTTTCTAACTGAAATTGGTGCACCTTGTTTGCTGTAGCATAGACTAGATCCATGCCTGCTGATTGTAGCTTTGTTTGTATGCTTGTTTGCTTGTTATTTCCCTGAAACACTAATCCCACCTGAAATGCAGCTTTACAGCACCTCTGAGAATCCCTAGTGACATGTGCATTGCTTACTGTATGTATGTCATTGTTTCACTTGACAGAAAGTTAGTGTTTGTCAGTTATGCAATTAAGTTACCTGTAGCACATTGCATTTGAGATACCTGGCACTTGCTCACTAAAGCATTTATATATGCCAGCACTAACAAATTAAAACCACTACACCCTCACAAACTCACCTTACGTACCTTGTTCCCCATTGGCCCTTTTTGTTGTTAATTATAAAGGAATTCCCAATACTAGCCTAGCATGTTCAAAGGTCAGTTGTCAATCTCCTCCACGGTCCAGCTGGTGAATCTGGGAATCTAGAAGCAATGTTACAACTGCCTCATTTACACAGTCAACTCTCTCCTCCTCCCAACAAATTCCACCACATCTGAGAGATGCAACCATATATCCAAGCTGCAGGCTAAGCTCTCTCAACTCAGTACTGGCAAAACCTGTCAGGAGGAGACGGGAACCACGGTCACTACAATTCCAGTCTCACATAGACCTACCACGACAGCAATCGAAACAAATAAACACATACAACCATACTCGTAGCCTCTAAATAAAGGTCTGCCTACACAGCAGACACCTCCAAAGCAGACACACAAGCAACCGCTACCCCAGAACAGAACACGTGCAACACATAGCTCACAAAGCCAGTGTGCCGAACAGTCACAGCATGTAAGGCTAAACAACACACCTGCTACACTTGTGATGGGTGCCTCTATCGTCAGGTACACTGATGTCCCGCTCACCAGGCTGAACAAGGTGAAGGTCACGGTGAGATGCCTGTTGGGCGCTATGATCTGCCACATAACACAAGCACACAGGTCACTCCAAGGCATGTACAAATATGACTCAGTCAGTGTCCATGCCAGTGTGAATGACCTGAGACATACCTCCCTGGACTACATGATGAGAGACATTGAGGAGCTCTCTGAGCATGTGGCCCAGACTGGTAGGACCCTGACCTTGAGTAGCATCTTACCCTCACCAAGAATGATGCCACAATATGTAGACAAGATGATCAATTCAGACAATTGGTTTATGTCTCAGTGTCATTCAAAAGGGGATACAATGCCTGTCAGCCTGGGATGACATGCTCAACAAGCCACACTGCTATGCTAGGGACAGCTTGCACCTGTCACCCATGGGCTTTCGGATATTGGCAAAGGCTCTTGATACACCCATAGTGCCTTTTTTAGGCAAGGCTCAACAGACAAGACCACCTCCATAGGTATCACAAGGGATAGGAAACTAATAGTAATTCTACTCAACGCCAGCATTGTAAACGTCAAGATGCATGCACTGGAAACTGTCCTTAGCATGGAGAACATCAATATCTGTGCAGTAACATAATCCTAGTTCAAGGCCCCCAAATGCACCCCAGCACTGGCAGGTTATACCTCATACCATGCTTGTCGGCCACATAATTTGCACCAAAACAGAACAGGAGGAGGAGTATCAATATTCATCAAAGAGACACACACCTCCAGGTTGGTGGCACAGCACGAAGCATCAGAGACTATCCATGTGCAACTGCCATCCAGTTCATAGCCTGGCACACACCACACTCCCAAACCCAGGTAACACACTTGGCCTACTTAAGAAGACATGTATATATGCAGGTGTCTACAAACAACAATATATTGGGCAGCTTCATTTACCCACAAACAGACTGTGAGCATTACTGTAGCTCCAACACCCTAGGTGTAAAGTTCCTAGAATCCATACACTCAATTGCTATGGAACGACTTGTTACCACTCCCACAAGTGGGGAATACATGCTGCACCTGTTCATCACCAACATGTGGACTATATGCTCCAGACCAGACGTGTATCCCTCGCTGGTAAGATGACACCATAGACTACTCTCAGTGTATATTCACATACCAAATGCAGCCCCTGCACAGAAAACCACAGTCATAATGTTGTGTAATGCAAATTACATGTATTCACATGAGGCAGGCGTCACACATGGGAACTATTTCAGGTCACAGGTACATATGTCTATGTGGCACACACATACCTCATGTGTGCACTGACATTACTGATATGATCTATGTCATACAATATTAAGAGCAACACCCCACACACATGGACAAACTGTGTGACAAAAACACACATGGCATTTGTAAGATTCAAACCCCTACCTAACTATGTTATGACACTTGAGAGAGACGCATTAGCAGAGCACGCTATTCACATTACTGGGAGGTTTCCCTTCTCCTGCTGTACTTATAGGGTGCTGACATCATCAGTGTTTAGAAAGAGGAATGTGCATCATGCAGTGTGTTCTTGTAGTTGGCAGTGTGTTCTTGTAGTTGGCAAAAGGGACATTTCTTTCACACAGAATTGCACACACACTAACCCCCTCACCCAAACACACACACACACACACACACACACACACACACACACACACACACACACACACACACACACACACAGAGCATTTGCAGGATTCAAACCCCTACCTAACTATATTATGACACTTGAGAGACGCATTAGCGGAGCACGCTATTCACATTACTGGGAGGTTTCCCTTCTCCTGCTGTACTTATAGGGTGCTGAGATCATCAGTGTTTAGAAAGAGGAGTGTGCATCGTGCAGTGTGTTCTTCTAGTTTGCAGAAGGGACATTTATTTCACACAGAATTGCACACACACTAACCCCCCCTCACCCAAACACACACACAATGAGCATTGCAGGATTCAAACATGGATGTGACATTACAAATTCAACCCCTGGGATCTCCACTGTGTCCCTGCTTGATGGAGGCACAGCACACTAGCCTTACATGGTGCCTTCTGTGACCTACTTTACAGAGGCACAGTAGCCTACTGTACTGGGGAGGCAGATGCCAAGCACAGTCTGACTAAGCTTGTATTCCCCAGGGCAAACAGCCTAGTATTGACCTCTACACCCATATGTTTAATTTTCAGCTGCACAATATTTGTTGCTGATAAACGGTTTGCAGGTCTTTATTGCCATAGCTTTCCCTGTTTCTATGTACAACTTGTGAGTCTGTGGAAGATGTTTGAATATGTGTGGGATCCACTATTTAACTTATGTCTCTGTAGTCATTTAACTGTGTGCACTGGGCAGATTGCTGTCTTGTGGTTGGTTCCTGGTTTAACACATACATATACCACATATGTGTGGCCAACTGCTAAACTGAGACATGGCCTAAGTGTGTGAGCATGCCCAGTTCAGGCATATTCCATGGCTTGTTGCCTGACATACGTCTCATTTATCAAAGTGTGTGAGCATGCCCAGTGTGTGCTTTCCATATGTTGAGATCTTCAGTCCACCACATTTGTGGGTGTGTGTGAACTTCCACAGTATTTCACATTTATAGTTGTGTGCTGGGAGCCATGTTGTGTACATACTGCCCAACTACTTTGTGTCTGAACCCGACAGGGATTATACTGTGCCTGCAGGGTTTCCATGCATACAGTTGTCAACATCCTTTCATAATGACCATACACTGTAATATTGTATAGTGTACTGGTTCAGTACTCACTGTGGTGGACAGTATCCTGGGTTTCGGTCCTATCACTGCTTTCAATATTCATAGTGAGCACACCAGACTGGTTAAGGGCCAGTTGTGCACATATGACCATGCTGCATTTTGTTTGGATATGGACTACTTACACCAGGCTTGTCCAACATTGGTAGTGTATTCCACAACTTGGGTGGTCATTGACAAACACTAGCGATGTGCCCTAGGCCATTTCTAGTGCTAGTCAGAGAGTGTGTTTGCCCTTAAACACACATTGTAAAGTACAGTTTTGTACCTACCATAAATGTAGATGTCCGAACAGGATAGCATCTGCAGTCATAACAAATGGGTTGTCCTGTCGTCAGGCAGCCCTTCGGTCGGCCGGATTCCAAAGTCTGGGTCCGGCTTCAGCTGATGTCACACTTCACCCGACGTCATCTCTGCTGGTCTTCGGGTATAAAGGCATCAGCCGACGCCATTTTCCTCAGTGTTTCTTGCCCCAGATGCCAGTTGCCCTCTTGGAAAGCTAAATTTTGGATAAATGCCAATGTTTCCAAAAAAGTAGAAGGCAAACACAAAAATAAGCATGTATGTACATATATACAAACAAATACACCATAAGAGACTCCCCAGCTAGCTAATAGGAGGGTAAATACCCTAGGAGTACCACAGAGGGAAGGAGGTGGGTAATCCTGACTGCAGATGCTATCCTGTTCGGACATCTACATTTATGGTAGGTACAAAACTGTACTATGTCCTTCAAGGTAGCATCTGCAGTCATAACAAATGGGTAGAATACCATAGCCAACTAGGGGTGGAGGAAGAAAAATTATGGTGTAGTTAGGATCCCTTGCAGTACAGCAGTGGCAAACCCTGCTCGGGATCTAGAGTATAGAGGTACATTATAATGCTTGGCAAATGTATGCACGGAGGTCCAAGTAGCCGCCTCAATAATGTCCTTGGTTGCCACTCCTCGTAGGAAAGCTGTGGTAGTGGCTGTAGCCCTTGTAGAATGAGGTCTTATGTTCTGTGGAATTGGTTTTCCATGGTAGGAGTAACAGAATCTTATGCAATTTCCTATCCATTTGGAGATTGTCTGTTTGGAAATTGCTTTTCCTTCCCTTCCTGTTGCATAGGCTACTAAAAGCTGGTCAGTTTTTCTGTTACCTTTGGTTCTGTCCAGGTAGTAGCGTAACTGTCTATGTACATCCAAGGTATGCAGCAGTCTTTCCCCCCGTTCTGTGGATTGGGAAAGAAGGTAGGTAGGTGGATTGCCTGGTTTAAAGACACTCTGCATACCACCTTAGGCATAAATGTAGGATTAGTTCTCATGGAGACCCTATCTTGATGGAAGATTAGGAAGGGTTGTACTGCCATTAAGGCCTGTAGTTCCGAAACCCTCCTTGCTGAAGTAATTGCCAGTAGGAAAGCAGTTTTCCATGATAGGTGTTGAAGATCTGCTGTTGCTGCTGGTTCAAATGGAGGGAGTGTCAATTTTTCTAGCACAAAGTTCAAGTCCCATGCTGGTAATGGTGGTTTCCTAGGAGGTTTTACATTCTTGATCCCTCTGAGGAACTGGGTGAGTAGAGGATGCGAAAAGACAGGTGGATCGAAGCTGTATTCTGCTGAAATAGCTGATGCATGTATCTTGATGGAGGAATAAGACAGGCCTGTATGTAGAAGCTCTGCCAAGTACTCCAGGATGTTAGCAATATCTATGTTAGACATCTTTTCCTCTTTCAGTACTCCAAATGACAAACCTTTTCCATTTTCCTGCATAGTTCCTTCTTGTTGAAGGTCTGCGGGCTTCAAGGATAATGTCTTTAACCCTTTGGGATAGGTCTGGGTTAGTTGCTGCTATGTGATGTTCCAGGCAGTCAGTTGCAATGTTTTTAGGTTTGGGTGCACGATGTTGTAGTTGTTCTGAGTTAACATCAAAGGCATCAGGGGTATTGACCACATTCTCCCCCGAGATATGCTCCTCAGCAATGGGTACCAGTGTTGTCTTGGCCAATTCGGAGCTATCAGGATTATCCTTGGGCGTTCCTCTTTGATTTTCAGTAGTACCTTGTGCATCAAAGGAAGAGGTGGAAATGCATATGCTGTCAGGCCTTTCCAACTGAAGGATAGAGAGTCCACCTTCCATGCAAGTGGGTGGCATGTCCTTGTGCAGAATTTTTTGAGCTGGTGATTGAGTGGGGATACGAATAGGTCTATTTGTGGCATTCCCCATTTCTTTGTGATGGCCTTGAAGATGTCCGGGTGTAGCATCCATTCGTGAGCATCCGAGGAGGTTCTGCTTAACATGTCTGCTAGGGTGTTTTCTTTTCCCGGCACAAACATTGCCTGTAACTGGATGTTGTAGCTCAGAGCCATATTCCAAAGGTCCAGAGTCATTCTGCATAGGGGGTATGAATGAGTGCCTCCTTGTTTGTTGATGTACCACATGACTGTGGTGTTGTCTGTCCTTATCATTAAATGGCCTTCTTTGAGGAATGGTCTGAATTTCTGTATTGCTAGTTTTACTGCCAGCATTTCTTTTTGGTTTATGTGCAGGTGCAGCTGGTCTTGAGTCCACAATCCTTGTATGCATTTGTCCAACATGTGCGCCCCCCAGCCTAGGTCTGAGGCATCCGTTGTGATGGTTTGGCTTGCTTGAAAGTTGTGGAAGGGTAAGCCTGGGTTTGACTGGCATGCTCGAGTCCACCATAGGAACTCCTGTTTCAGGCATGGGATTAGTGGGATTTCGGTTTCTAAGCTGTGCCTGTGTTGAGACCATAAATTCTTTAGGTACCACTGTAGCTTTCTCATATGCAGTCTGGCATGTGGGACCAAGATTATGCATGATGCCATGAAGCCCAAGGCCTGCAGTACTTTTCTTGCTGTTAGTTTGTTCTGCTTTGTTAATGCCAAGAAGTAAAGAGGGAGTTGTTTTTGTTTTTCTGCAGTTAGGAATGCCATTTGTTTTACTGTGTCCAAATCCGCACCCAAGAATGTTCTTGTTTGGGATGGTATCAGTCTTGACTTTTGTAAATTGACTGTGTATCCCAGGGCTTGTAGTAAGCAAATGACTCTTTGTAGATCTGTTGTCAGCTTGCTTTTGTTGTCCGCTTGTAACAGGCAGTCGTCCAGGTATGGATAAATTTGTATTCCCTGTAGCCTGCAGTGAGCGATTACTGATGCCAGGCATTTTGTAAATACTCTGGGCGCAGTAGATAAGCCAAAGGGCAATGCTGAGAATTGATAATGCTCTGATCCTGCAAGAAATCTGAGGTATCTTCTGCAATTTGGTCGTATGGGGACGTGCAGGTATGCCTCCTTGAGATCTAGAGTTACCAGCCAACACTCCTTGCCCAGCATGGGAAGAAGTTGCTGTAGGGTCAGCATTTTGAATTTTGGGACAATGATGTATGTGTTTAAGACGGACAGGTCGAGAATAGGTCTCCAACTTTTCTCTTTTCTTGGTACTAGGAAGAGTCTGGAGTAGAATCCTTTGCCCTGTTCTGTTATTGGTACTCTTTCCACAGCTTTCATCTTTGTTAATTCTGCTATCTGCTTTAGAGCTTCTGTTTTTTGATTTGGAGGTAGGTTTGGCATTCCTCTTTTTACTGGTAAGGTGTGGAAGTGGAACCTGTAGCCTTGGTCTATGGTTTGCAAAATCCACTTGTCTTTTGTGATACAGTGCCAATTTTTCGAAAATAAGGCTAACTTTCCGCCTAAAGGTGCTGCTATTTGCTCCCTGGTAGGCGGTGTTAGAGCCAAGTCACTGTGATTGTCCTGTTGTAGTGGCAGTGGTTGTGTCTGTGCTTGGTTATTGCCTTGCCACTGTCGTCCTCTGTAGGCACCTCCTCTGGATTGATTTCTGCCTCTAGAGCGTCTATTCCTGCCTCTTTGAGATTTTGAGGAGTCTGGAAAGGACCAATTTTTGGCAGGCCAGTTCCTGCTAAACCTTGGGGACTGAACCTGTAAGAAATCCTTAACTGTTTGTACAGATTTTGCCTTTTCTTCCATTTTCTTCATTACTTGCTGAGCAGGTGTACCAAATAGACTGGCCTTATCCATAGGAGCATCTAACAGCTTTGCTTTAACATGATCCGGCAAGACCTGTTCTTTCAACCATGCATGTCTTCTTATCACTGTGCCAGTCATGGCTGATCTAAATGAAGCCTCCAGTGCATCATAGCCACATTTTAAAGAATGGTTACTAACCTGTTGGATGTTATTCACCATTTCTAAAACATATTTCTTATCTAAGGAGTCATCAGAGGACAGCTTCTTAGTTAACTGATCAAGCATAAACTCTTGGTATTGGATCATATGAAACTGACAGTTTAAAGCTCTAGCTGAGAGAGTAGCAGAGGTGTAAACTTTTTCACCCATCTCTCTAAGGACCTGGATTCCCTTTCAGAAGGAGTAGGGTTTTGCTGAGGTCGAGGCTACTGCCTTAGGCCCCTGGGATATAGTCTCAGGATCTGCAAGTGGGGCCTTGTATAGGTGGTGATGAGTGTCTGGCACCCTGTAAAATCTATCTGGTTTGGCAGGGGCTGGAGGTAAAGTATCAGGAGCAGTGCAAACATCATTAAATGCATCATCCACAACAGGCAGTACTGGAGGTATAGCTAAGGGCCTATGTTGTGGTAAGTGCAGAAAAGTCCTAAGCCTTTTTCTTGAATATGAGAAATCTTGTCCCTGCCATTGGAATTGTTCTCTCATGGCATGTAAGGTTTCCCCAAAGGAAAATTCCTCTGGCGGAGAGGCAGATGGAATGGATTCTTCAGCATCGGAATCTTCATATGTAGACAAAGGAGCCTCTGGCTGGTCTGTAATGTCTGAGTCATCCATAGAATCATCAGAGGACACTGGCTCGGGGGACTCTGCTCTAGATCTCTTTTCTGGTGGCTGAGAGGCCCTGTCTGGGTGAGATTGGGATCCCCTAATTAAGGATATTAAATCCTCTGCCAGAGTAAGCATTTGTGAACTAGAAGTGGGCCTGTGTGAGGGGGGCTTAACAGGCACAGATTTAACAGTTTTGGCTGCTTTAGCCCTGGCAAAGGCCTTAATAGACATGGCTGCAGGAGGCCTAGCAGCACCACGTGCTGGGGTAGAGACATCCAAAGGGATGGTGTCTGATAAATCACTAGGAACCACAGTAGTAGGCAAAACTTCTGAGGCCGATTCAACTAAGGTAGCAGGAGCCTCAGTAGTAGTCATGGATTCGGCTGAAGATCGACCGGTATTCTCGGTTTCGGCGAACCGAGACACTCATGACTTGCTTAACCGTGGTTTCGGCGAAACCGCGGACCGCGGTGTCGGTCTTTTCTTTGCGTTTTTAACAATTTGGGAAGTCGGAGGATCCGGCGGCATAATGTCGCAAAATCTGAGCCGAAAAACTGTTCAGCAAACTCCGACCGGCCTAAGCATTCGTCGGTTGAAGGAAGCACAGGCGAACAGGCTGCTACGTCGTGGTATGGGCCTAAGCAAGGCAGACAGTAAGAGTGGAAATCTTTATGAGGTATTTGTTTCCCACAAGTTAAACAGTTATTGACTTTTTCTGACATCGGCTGAGGCAAGAAAGAGTCCCCAACGGGTACTTAGCTTTTTAGAAGTCTTCGAAGTAGTATTCGGTAGTAGTAATCTCTGGATCTGACCGACCGGCACTTGCGAACAGCTTCTGCTTCGGGCGCCACGCGGCAAGAAAGACTGAGGAAAATGGCGTCGGGTGGTGCCTTTTTACCCCCAGACCAGCAGAGATGGCGTCGGGTGAAGTCGACATCAGCGGCGGACCCAGACTTTGGAATCCGGCCGACCGAAGGGCTGCCTGACGACAGGACAACCCATTTGTTATGACTGCAGATGCTACCTTGAAGGACATCTGGAATTTGACATCACATATTTCAAGGTTAGTATAATGTGCCTCTGTCTACCCGTGACATAACAGTGATACCCAGGGTAAACCTACCATCTCACATCCACTCAGCATGATTCCTGTTGAGGACAGTCAATGAGGGACTCTCTGGCTATCCTGTACTGGGAGTTTACTCAAGAGTGGAGTGAGCTTCTGGGTTATGGATCAATCACTACAGCATGTCCTATGTATGTCAGTGCTGGGGTTCAGGTCTCTCATGTGCGTAGCTCACTGGCATTGAGATTGTACAAGGTGCAGCATGTTCATTGATTCCAGCTTGGACATGGCTTTATACATCAGGCCCAGACTGCCTCTGGGCAGGCAGTATGGCATGGTGTGGAGCTGCGGTTTGTTTAATCAGGCAACACATGGCATCTGTTTGAGCTCTTTGATCCTCCTGGTGGGGTACTTTTGCGGTCTTTCCAGTTGCTGGAGGTGTCTGCTGAGGTACATCCCACAGGGGCCATTGTACTCAATTGTGAGGCTGATGAAGGATGACTGAAGAGGCACAATGACCTCCCCTGATCTAGATCTGACTACCGTCATGGTTAGGTGGGTATATGGTATGTTTCTGTAACCACTACAGCCACATGGTTGTCAAATGCAAGATATCTATCAAATTCTGTCCCCAGGTCTCTTATTACTTCTAAAGTACTTAATGGGTTAACACCTATGTGGTAATTGGTGGGCACTTACTGTTTATCCACAGGGGATGACTGTACACTTTTCTGCAATTAGCTTGATGACATGGCTCTGGCACCAGTTGTCTGTTTCTATGTGGCCCTTTTGTAGGATGCTTGTGTTAGCTGGAGGGTCAGATGAGGTGCCCAGTTTGTAGTCCTCTGCAAACTTGTTCAGACACAGTCCTTCCATGTTGGCCTGTACCTATGGGAAATACATACCATGCAAGGGAGGTCCCAGGACTGAGCCTTGTGGGATGCCAGTTGTAGTTGGTTTGCAGTCTGACATGGCTGCAGCATGTCTGACCATGTCAGTTCTGTCCTTGGGCTGGTTTGCAACCCATCTACTGACATAGGGGTTTATATTTAAGCTGGTGAGCTTATCTATAATGAACACGTGGGGTATTGTATGGAAGGCTTTTGCAAGGTCCAGATACGCTGTATGGACCACATTCCCCTCATCAATGGCCTTGATGACTGTTTCAAATGAGTCAGACATGTTTAAGGGGCAGGATCTGCCCTTATGAAAGACACGCTGGGTAGGGTCCAGTGTCTGTAGGTCCCCAATATCTTTATTCTGAGGTCCATGATGATCCTTTCCATAGCTTTGCAGACCAAGCTTGTCAGGAATCTGGGGTGATAGTTTGCAGTATCCATTGAGGCACCACCTTTGTGGAGAGGGACCACTGTTGCTGTACACTGCTCTTTGGGTACATATCCTGTGGTAAGGCTGAAATTGAGCAGTAGTGTTATTTGGCATTCCATTCTTCTTGGAGTTCATGCTGGACACAGCCCAGGACACCATGTCGTACCATTGATGCTGTGTGTCTTGCTTTGAAGATGCTGCCTGTTACCTCAGCATCTGCAATGTCAGGGGGCCAGCACTCTGCTGGGATAGATATTTGTCATTTGGGGGGGGGGGGGGTTGCACTGAACCTGTCAGGTTGGATGTTGGCAATGTGTGTGGGTTTGGTGTACTGTTTGTAATATTTGGTAATTCAGTGCATATCTGTGAATTCACACCAAGGTTCCTACCATCAGTTAAGACAACCTTGTGATTATCCTTAGTGTCCTGTACAATTTGTATCTCCATAGGTTCATAGGTTCATACTGGCTATCTGCCCTAGGGCATTTATCAGCCTAGCCAGAGTGTGTGTGGCTTTCGCCACCCCTTGCTATGTGAATATTATGGCCATTTAGGGTTTACTTTACTGTGCCTCTGTCTAGATGTGACACACTGCAGATCCCCAGTGTAAATCTACGCACTCCCATCCACTTGGCAAGATTCCTGTTGAAGAGAGTCAGTAAGGGGCTCTGCCTAACATGGAGTGGGTTCTGTTCCAGAGTGAAGGAAGCCTCTGGGTTAGGAATCTGTCCCTCTAGCACATCCGATTTATTTATGTGTTGAGGTTGACATCTGTCGCTCTCACGGCTCTAATGGCTTTGGATTTTCTGAGGTGGAGCATGTCCATCCATTCTGGATTGGACATGACCTTGTACATCGGGCATACATCGCCTCTGAGTATGCAGTATGTGACTGCATACAACTGGGGTGTTGTCAGCCAGGCAGCATATGACGAATGTTTGACACCCTTTATCCTCTTGGTCAGGTACTTTTGAGGTCTTTCTAACTGCTGCAGATGTCGGGTACGGTACATCCCAAATGGGGCATTGTACTCACTTATGGGTCTGATAAGGGAAGAGTATAGGGGCACAATGACCTCTCGATGTAGATGCGACTCCTTTCATGATACGGTGGCCAATATAGGTGGTCTTACTAGCCATGTTGACAAAGTGAGTGTTGCATGTGGGGTTACTGTCCACTTGTGTCCCTAGGTCCCTGATTACTTCTTCCATACGTAATGGATTACCACCTATGTGGTGATTTGGGAGTACCTTGTTTGGTATTTGGGGGGACATTCTTACTCTCCAGTGTCTTCAGGGAGGCCGAGTGGTGTTCCTGGGTCTGAGAGTGTGGTCTGTAGCATGCTACAAACTGTACAGCAGTTTTGCCTACAGTTAGTTGCACATGGATGGTCTCTGATGCTTCGTGCATTGTCAGTACCCTGGACGTGTGGGTATCTTTGCTGAATATGGATACTCCCCCTCCTTTTGTGGTTTGGTCCAGGTTTTGGGGCCGACAAGCATGATTTGAGGTATAACCTGGTAGTGCTGGGGTGCTCTCAAGAGCCTTAATGCAGGTTTCCATCACTGCACAGACATCGATGTTCTCCATACTGGGGAGGGCCTCGAGAGCATGCATCTTGTGGTTTAGACATCTGGCATTGAGCAGCATTACCCTCATGCTTTTTCCACTTATGTTTTCTGGGGAGGTGGGTTTGTCTTTTCAGCCTTGCCTACAAAAGGCACTACGGAGGTGGCAAGAGCCTTAGCCAATATCCAGACACACAGAGGTGACAGCTGCAAGCCATCCCTGGCAAAGCAGCGTGGCTTGTCAAGCATGACATCCCAAGCAAAGACACATTTTATCCCCTTGGATTGACACCAGTAATTGAGCCAATAGTTAAAGCTGATCATTCTGTGTTTGTACTGTGGCATCATTCTTGGTGGGGGTAGATGCTGATCAGGGTCAGAGTCATACCGGCCTGGCCTACATAATCGGACAGCTCCTCTATGTCTCTTTACATGTAGTCCAGGGAAGTACCGTCTCAGGTCATTCACACCAGCATGGACAATGACTGAGCAATATTTGTACTTGCTTTGGAGTGGCCTGAGTGCTTGTGTTATGTGGCAGATTGTAGCAGCCTACAGGCAGCTTACTGTACCCTTTTCCTTGTTCAGTCCGGTGAGCGGGACATCAGTGTGTCTGACTATGGCGTCACCTATTACAAGTGTATCGGGCATGTTGTTTGTCCTTACAGGATGTGACTGTTTGGCACACCAACTTTGTGTACTATGTGTTGCATGTGCTATGTTTGGGGGTAGTGGTTTCTTGGGTGTTTGCTTTGGAGGCCCCTGTTGATTTGGTGTTTTTTAAATTATAGCCTCCAGGAATGTTTTTGTGTGTTTATGTATTTGGTTTGCAGTTGTGATAGGTCTATGTGAGTGGGTTTGTGGTGTGTATGGTTACCTTCTCCTCCCGACTAGTTTAGACAGTACTGAGTTGAGTGAGCTCAGCCTCCAGTTTGGAGACGTGCTTGCATCTCTCACATATATTTGTATTTCTTGGGGGTGGAGGGGGTTGTCTGTGTACATGGGGCAGGTGTAACATTGCCCAAGTTTCACAGATTCAACTTGTTGTAGCTGGCCTTAGTGGATTTTATGACTGGCCATATTGTATTGCCATAATACTGATCAGAGATTACTTCCCTTTTTGGGTTTGCTCTATCATGTGGTGACTTCCTCATTCTCTTGCATGGTTTGGTAATGGCTGTGGTCCACCATGCCAGATGCCTGTGTGTATGGTATTGGGCCTTGGTTTTATTTGGGATTGCATAATCCATGCATTCCTGACTGTGTTCATAGAATGCATTTATAAAGGGTTCTGAGGTGTGGCCCATATTTTCCACAGGCATAGGGCCTTTAATGGATTCCACATCAGTTTGGAGGAGTGCAACATTTCCTTTACACATGTTTTTCACTGTGGTTTTCTGGACAGGGACTGTGGTCCGGCTGTGAATATCCAGTGTGATTACTCTATGGTCTGATCTTACCAGTGAGGAATACACTTCTCATCTGGCCATAGAGTACCCATGTTGCTGATTATCACATCCAGTATGCTTACCCCTCTTGTGGGAGTGGTGCGTTGTTCCTGAGCATGTTGGTTTATGGATTCTAGGAACCTCTGGCCTAGGGTGTTGGTGCTGGGATAATGCTCCCAGTCTATGTTTGAGTATTTTCAGTCACCCAATATAATGTTGTTTGGAGAGCTTGATATTTCCATGTGTTCCAATGTAGGCCAAGTGCAGTTCCTGGCATTTGGAGGGTAGTCTGTAGCATTCTACAAACTGGCAGGCAGTCTTAGCCACTGTTACTTGAGCATGGATAATCCATGCTGCTTCTTGTTGTGGTACCAACATGGGGGTGTGGTTATCCTTGACAATTATTGCTACTCACCCTCCTTTTGTAGTTTGTTCCATGTTTTGGGGCTGTAAAGCACAGTATGAGGTGTAACCTGGTAGTGTTAGGGTGCTCTTGTGAGCCTTAACCCAGTTTTCTGTTACAGGACAGATATCAACATTCTCCATGATGCTGAGGGGAGTGTAGACTGCATGCATCTTTCAGTTTGGACATCTGGCATTGGGCAGCATTACATCTAGGTTCTTATCCCTTGCGATACCTATGGAGGTGGAGCATCGTGCCTTGCTCAGCATGTCATCCCAGGCTGGCACGCATTGGATCCCCTTTGACTACTAGCAATACTTAAGCCAATTATTGTAATTGATCATCTCGTCTTCATATTCTGGCATCATGCTTGGTGAGGGTAGGATGTTAGTCAGGGTCATCATGTTTGCATATACTACATGGTGTTACATTGTTTAAACACATGGCAATCATGCATCAGGTGGTACTGCAGGGCTGTCTATGTTGGATGCACATACTACACTCCCTGTACAAGTTTGATAGCAGATTGTGTCAACTTAGGCATCAGTTTTACTATATGTGTGAGTCAGAGAGAGGTATCATTTCCTGGGTTCCTACAGAGCCAGTGTATGTGCTATGCGTTGCCAAGGCGAAGGCATACTGGGCAAGCCTCCTTCTGCCTACTGGGGCAGGCTCAGGTTGTTCCTCCTCAGAGTCACTCTCTGCCTGTGATTGGCTTGGCAATGGTGGGGGGCTGTCTGGCCCAGCTCTATGCTGGTCCTGCTGCAGCTGTTTTCGCAGAATCATATTATGTAGCGTAGCACATGACAATTTGGGTACATGTAGTTGGTGAGTACTGCAAGGCTCCACCAGATGTGTCCAGGCACCGGAACCGTGACCTAAGTAGCCCAAACACACGCTTGATTACATTTCGTGTTTGTGCGTGTGCCTCATTATGGCGTTCTTGTTCAGGTGTGTGTGCATTTCTGATGGGTGTCATCAGCCACGGCTCCAGTGCATAGCCAGCATCCACCACTAAGTGACCATGTGGGATGTCCCCATTGGCAAATGTCTGGTACAGCTGCGTCAGATGCCAGATATGTGAATCATGGTAGCTTCCAGGGCAGCCAGCACACACATTCATTATTATGCCCTGGGCATCACACACGACCTGGCAGTTGATGGAGGGGAAGCCCTTGCGGTTAATGTAGGCCCTACACCGCTCACCGGCTGGTGCTTTGATGCGTATATGCGTGCAGTCTATTGCACCCACTACCTCAGGGTATTCCGCTATTTGCTGGAAGAGACGCATATTGCTGGCCAATACCTCAAGGGAATTGGGGAAATATACATGCTCACCGACATGTGCTGACATGGCGTCCAGGAACTGGTGCAGTACCCTGGATGCTGATGCCTGTGATAGCCCCATCATATCACCAGTTGGTCTCTGGAAGGTAGCTGTTGCTAGTATTCTTAGGCCAACACATACCTTGGTTTCCACTGGAATGGGTTCCCCTCTGTTGGTTCTGTGTGTGAGGTGTGGCCTACACAGCTCAACAATTTGCTGCAGGAGGTCTCTGTCCACTCTATCGCGCTCCACTATCTCCAGCTCATGTAACCCCTGGTAGGTGACCCTGGGCCTGTACACTCTTCTCCGTCTCCTCACTGTGGGTTGTCTGGCAGCATTTGCATAGTCACCACCCTCAGCAAGTTGCATATGTCTCCTTATAACAGCTATGGTAGCCCCTAGCATTTTTGGTCTGAGTGAAGCTTTTTCAGTTTTCACTTCTAGTAGCTTACTCCTCTGTTGCAGTGTCTCTTGAGAGAAACATTCTGCACTGTTGTTTGCAGTGTTTTAAATGCTGGGCTGGGCTACTGTTTTGCCTGTGTAATTGCCTGCTTCTGATTGTTTTCACCTGCTAGCTCTGCCAGTAATTTCTGCTAGCTTCCTACTATTTCCCATGCTTCCTTTTTCCCTTCTGTTTCCTCAGGGGAGAGCAATGTGCACACCAGCATAAACACGCTCACAGTGGCCAACACGCGCGCACACATGCTTAGACGGACTAGAATCTGCTTATTCGGGTTAAAACGTGCGCACACCAGTGCAAACAAGTTTACAGATATTTACACAGGCTCCTACATGCTTATTCTGACTTAAACGCGCGCACACTCTGTCTTACTCGTGCCTACCAGCACGCATGCACGCCCAGCAAGAAACTTTGGTGTTATCCATCGTGTACAACTTCCATTTCTTGGTTTTCCCATGCCTACTTGTTGACACTCCTCTTTCCATGATGTGTGACTGACAGCTTTCACATGCCACTGTGCTCCAAAGAGCTGCATTCCTCTTTCCATGATGTGTGACTGACAGCTTTCACATGCCACTGTGCTCCAAAGAGCTGCATTCCTTTCATACATTCCCCCCTGTGGTGTCACCTATCTCCTACTCTGTTACTCCCCCTTATCCTACTCCTACACCGCACGGATTGTGCTCATTTTCTATGTACCAGTGCGATTCACTATCCTACCACTCATTTACATAGGATTGCCTACTAAATGCTGGCGTGAATGACCTGAGACGTACCTCCCTGGACTACATGAAAAGAGACATAGAGGAGCTCTCTGATTATGTAGCCCAGGCTGGTATGACCCTGAGCAGCATCTTGCCCTCACCAAGAATGATGCCACAATACAAAGACAAGATGATCAGCTTTAATAATTGGCTCAAGTACTGGTGTCATTCTAAGGGGATCCAATGTCCGTCTGCTTGGGATGACATGTTGGGCAAGCCACGCTGCTTCGCAAGGGACGGCTTGCACCTGTCACCACTGGGCTTCCGGATATTGGCTAAGGCTCTTGCCACCCCCATAGTGTATTTTTTAGGCAAGGCTCAAAAGACAAACCCACCTCCTTAGAAAACAAAATTGGAAAAAAACTAAGGGTAATGCTGCTCAACGCCAGAAGTCTAAATCTCAAGATGCAGGCACTCGATGCACTCCTCAGTATGGAGAACATCGACGTCTGTGCAGTAATTGAAACCTGGTTCAAGGCTCCTGAGAGCACCCCAGCACTACCAGGCTATACCTGTCACCACTGGGCTTCCGGATATTGGCTAAGGCTCTTGCCACCCCCATAGTGTATTTTTTAGGCAAGGCTCAAAAGACAAACCCACCTCCTTAGAAAACAAAATTGGAAAAAAACTAAGGGTAATGCTGCTCAACGCCAGAAGTCTAAATCTCAAGATGCAGGCACTCGATGCACTCCTCAGTATGGAGAACATCGACGTCTGTGCAGTAATTGAAACCTGGTTCAAGGCTCCTGAGAGCACCCCAGCACTACCAGGCTATACCTCGTATCATACTTTTCGGTCCCAAAACCCGGGCCGAACCACAAAGGGAGGGGGAGTGTCCATATTCATCAAGGACACCCACACCTCCAGGTTAGTAGCAACACATGAAGCATCGGAGACCATACAGGTGCAACTAACCATAGGCAAAACTGCTATACAACTGGTAGCATGTTACAGACCACCCTCCCAATCTCAGGAACCCCACTCAGCCTTCCTGAAGACATTGGAGGATATGAATGAACGTGAATGGCATTAATTGTGTTTATAACGATCAATCTGGCTCCAGTTCTAATACTAACGTCGACGATGTCAGTACGCCACCTCCAGGGCAAAGGTCACCAGCTCTTACTGCGCAAGTGAGTAAACACAAAGATACAGCATCGCAAAGATGCCTAAATGCTGTTTCTCAACCTTGTGCTATACTAACTAATAATTTAACTGTTAACTCGTATGGCGAACATACTTTACCCGGGTTAAACAGGAATTCACCTAAACTCGCAGCTATTATTAAAGACTGCTTTGTTTTTGGAAGTAAATCAACAGGACAAATTCGTTCCAGCACAGTAAATGGAGTTCATAACCAAGACACAGCAGATATGCCTGACATTGTAAGTAACCTAAAATCTCTAGACAATTCATTGTTAAAACTCAAAAAGACACAGCTGGAAATTGCCTATTTTAAAGAATGTCTTAATGTTAACATAATACCAAAAGGTTTGCGTAGAATGCAATATCCTACTGGACTGGTGAATCAGTCCCCTTTTCACAAAGAACTTTTACAACTGTTTGAGCAACAAGGCGTAGAACTACCTTATGATTAAACATTACTCTATTTTTGTGACTGAATTAACTGAAACTGTTTTGGACTTGGACAAGCAGGTTACTAGCCATTCAGAGTTTTTCAGATATAAGTTTGATTACTACAGATCTATTTCAAGTATTGACAAACATTTACTTAAATTACAAGCTAATAAGTCCAAGAAGCTGGAGAGAGACATCAAAGCATACAAGGAAGGCACTGCGTATCCTGTGCCTTCCCTTGCCCAGGCTTGGCAACGACCATCTATTGTTAACATCGCCAATATTGCTTGTAATGCTTGTGTGTCAAATGAATGTATGAATTGTGAAAATGGTATGTGTAATGACCAAACTGTTAATAATGATGAGTTTGACAATAATTTTCTGAATGATGAAACTGAATTTCCTACTCTTAGGAGAAGTGAAAGACTTCAGAATAATGCTAAGAATAGTTATAACTTTAATCAAAGGCATAATTGTAACTTTGTGGCAGCCCCTAGTGCAATGCCTAATCCAGGATTTAATGGGGCAAGACCAAAACAACAAAGAACAACACATAAATTTAACACAAGGTCTAAAAATTTTCAATAGAGGAGGCAACTGGAAGTAGTGAATTTCTTAGTCAGCCAGTGTCCCCCTCCATTGACACACATGAAGTAAATTTGAACACTGTTTCTTTGGAAGACTCAGTTGGTTTGTTAGACGATTTAGATATTTCTGTTGAGCTAGTAAAACCTTTTATAATGTTCAATAAAAATAAAGATTTTAAAGTATATAATTTTTCTTCTTGTCCATTGTGTCAAGACCTTGTAGACTTTATTATCAAAAGGGCAAACATATGTCCCCTATACTAATTTCAACATTACGTCGGTGGTTATGGACCTTAAGAAATATACTAGGAAATTAAATTTTCAATATTTATTTGGCAACACTAATAATATAGGTTCTTTACATGAGTATAATATACCTAGCACTTATAACCTACCACCCACCACTTCACCCCATTATACAAACATTTGAAAATGTTTGTGAATTAGATTTTAGATCTCTGGCTAATAAAAGAAGGGGAGTTCCTATTAATCTTGAAGAATTGGACTTAATTAAATTTGTCCATTCACAAAAAATCAGATTATGTAAACCAGATAAGGGGGGGGCGGTATGGTTGTTTTTGATATTGATGATTATAATCATAGGATGAGCCTTTTGCTTAACAGTGACTCTTATGCAACAAGTTCTAGGTCAGAGGTAAACTCTGCTTATAGCTTGGTCAAATCATGCATCAACGATTTGTTTATTGAGGGACATATTGACAGTGAATTATTGAATTATTTATCCACTTCATTCCCTATTTATCCAAGTTTTTTCGGGATCCCAAAGATCCATAAAGACTTATACGAGCCCCCTATGAGACCTTTGGTGGATGGTAGAGGATCACCATTGTATGTTTGTGCTAAAGTAATAGATGTCACACTACAAAAAATAGCTGTTCAGGAAAAGCAAGTCTGTAAAGATTCCTGGTCCTTCTTAAGCCAAATTAACAAACTTAAATTTGACAGAGGCTTTAATTTCTTAACAGTGGATGTAAAGGACCTATATACCTGTATTCCTCACGATACTGCTATAGAATGGGTCACACTTATGATGTATAAATACCAGCTTCCGAAAAAAGAAATCTTTGTAGTGTCTGAACTATTAGATCTGGTTCTATCCTACAATTTTTTCATGTTTGACTCACTGTTCTATATCCAGAAAATAGGTATTGCTATGGGCTCACCGTGTGGAGCTAGTGTAGCAAACCTAGTGATGGCCTTTTGGGAATCAGAATTAGTTTTTAAATCAGACTTGTACCAGGAATCAGTTGTGTTTTACACTAGATTCCTTGACGACATTTGTATGTTGGTCAAAGGTAATGAACAAACAGCTGCTTCCCTAGTCGACTTTTTCAACAAGTCTACTGAGTTCTTGGAGTTTACTCACACTTGATAGTTGTACTATACCATATCTGGATATAATGTTATCTAAGAATTTAGAATTAAATAGTTATACTTCGAGGGTCTACCGTAAAAAAACATATTCTAATACATTTCTTCACTACTCAAGTTGCCACCCTTTTCATCAAAAGAAGGCTGTTATTAAAGGGCAACTGGTCAGAGCGGCCCGGATAGTCACTCTCAATGATGAGTTCAAAGAAGAATGTCTTTTCTTAAAAACAGCCTTTTTAAAAAGAGAGTACCCGGTTGAGCTCATTGACGAAATGATAGCCGAGGTTAAATCAAAGAGAGAAAACAACTACTTTAGTCCTTTATTGGCTATACAAACTCCAAGCCCTAACAGCTTTATAAACAACTTGAGTAGTGAAGATATAAATGGAGTTCAATTAAGTAACAATTTGGATTCTTTAAATGGTGTTCAATCTGGCCAAATGTTTGACTCTGGTTGTAATACTGATCTAATCTCTAAGGATCCATCTAACATCCATAAGAGTGACAGAAATAGAGTTATTTCGTTTGCCACAACTTATGTTAAATTGAGTCCAGCATGTATTAACATACTGAATAAAAATTGGAATTTGTTTAAAAACAACGTATCCCTAATGAATAAAATAGGACATAAACCTATGGTGACATTTAGGCATGGTTTAAACTTAAAGGACTCTTTAAAATTCCAACCCGACTTGTTGAGGAAGTCAACTGGGATGTTTAAATGTGAATCTTGTAGCATGTGTAAACATGTACTTGTTAGCAATACATTTACATTGGGAAACGTAACTTATAAATTACGGGATAAATATAATTGTAATTCAAAAGGTATCATCTATTTGGCCAAATGCTCTTTTTGTGCTGCCTTCTATGTGGGTAAAACTGAGCGTAGACTCAGGGATAGGATTTATGAACACATCTATGCCGTTACCCACAAGAAGGCTGACAATGCACTGGCCAAGCATGTTAAGAGTCTCCCTGACCACATGTTTAAATTTTTGATCATAGATAGACTAGACAACAATCCTAGAGGTGGTCCCTACTCCCTGAAACTCTTGGAGTTAGAATTGAAGTGGCAAATTAAATTAAATGCCATTAACTACCCAGGCCTTAATGAAGCTTTATCAATAGACGTTTTATTAAAATTGAGAAGTTTGGTGAGGTAACCAACATCAACAATGCATTGAATTAACTTAACCAGTTCTTAGATTAACAACATAAAAGTAACTGAATAAATATAATAAATAGACGTTTAGAATTAGGGAGCCAGTTCATCTTTTGAAGTGCCTTGTAAATTGATATAAGTATTTTTTATTTTTTATTTTATGAATTTAAATTTATATCACTAGCACTTTAACACAATACATTTTTGAGATATATATATATATATTATAATCTAACAATAATGTTTCCTTTCCTTTTTAACATTTTTTATTTTTCATTTTTATTTGTTTTCCGTTATTGTGTACAACAATAGACTGAATTTATAATTGAATTAATTAGGTAACTAGAAGTTTGATTAAGTTAAAAATGTTGGAAGTTTATTAAGTATTTTTACAGTGATTGATTTATTTAGCTTTAACAGTGCATCTTTTTTCAGTATAATACCCTTTGTCTTTAAAAATTGTGCCTTTGAAAAGATTAATTAATTATTTAATTATTTAATTAATTAATTATGGCGCCTTTTTGTATATAAAATATGTTGAAACCATTCTTATTCTGTATTCTGATGAAGGCTATCTATCGTGTGCCGAAAAGTGCTTAAATTAAAGTTTGTTTTGTTTGTTTTCAGACTGGACGTGGATTTTGTTTTTTAGGATATGAATGTATCACAAAATACCATCATACTGGGAGACTTCAACTACCCTAACATAGATTGGGTACATTATTCTAGCCCTAACACCCTAGCCCAAAGGTTCCTGGAATTCATAAATTCAAATGCACTGGAACAAACTAGTCACCTCTCCCACTAAGGGAGATAATATACTAGACCTGGTTATCACAAACATGGGGACAAAATGCTCCACACCGGAGGTATACCCCTCACTAGTGAGATCTGACCAAAAACTAATCAACCTGGATATACATATCCCACCTCCACCCCCAGCACAAAAGACCACAATGAAAAACTTCTCAAAAGCAGACTTCACTCTTCTTAAGACTGAGATCCTTTAAGCCCACTGGGCCAGTGGATACCACATCCCACAATGCTGAATCCTTCACAAATGCTTTCTATGGACATCTCCAAGAATGCATGGATCATGCAATCCCAAATAAATCCAAGACCCTCTCCACCAAAGGCAAGCGTCCTGTCTGGTGGACCTCAGCCATTAACAAATTGTATAACAAAAGAAGGAAGCTACTGCACGACGGAGCAAAATCCCATAAAGGGAAGACATCTCTGATCAACACTAGCAGAAAACTACGTTCTCTCATAAAAACATCCAAGGCCAACTTTGAGAGAAAAATCGCTAAGGACACTAAAGATAACCACAAAGCCTTCTTCAGCTATATTAGAAACCTGGGCGGAAACCCTCAGAGTTAGTTCACAACAACAAAAAATACACTGAACCCACAGATATTGCCAACATTCTGGCTGACAGGTTCAGTGCAAATTTCTCCCCTCCCTCACCCCCAAAAGAAGAAATACTTATCCCAGATGAATGTAATCTCCCTGTCATCTCAGATGTCCAGGTGAGAGCGGCCCTCAGCAAAGCTAAAAACACAGCATCAATAGGACCTGACGGTATCCCGGGTTGCATGCTATGTGAACTCCAAGAGGAGCTAAACCCGCACATAAAAATGCTATTTAACCTTAGCCTTACTACAGGATATGTACCTGAACACTGGCATACAGCAACAGTGGTCCCACTCCACAAAGGGGGTACCTCTACAGACCCTGGGAACTACCGCCCCATAAGCTTAACCAGCCTGGTCTGCAAAGCTATGGAAAGAATCATTATGGAACTCATAAACAGAGACATTGGGGACCTACAGACACTTGATCCCACCCAGTTCGGCTTTGAAAAGGGCAGATCCTGCCTTTTGAACCTGGTTGAGTTTTCGAAACAGTCACTAGAGCCATTGATGAGGGCAAAGCAGTCCATACAGCCTACCTGGACTTGGCTAAGGCCTTCGACACAATACCCCACTCAGGCATCATAGATAAGCTCAACAGCTTAAATGTAAACCCTTATGTCACTAGATGGGTTGCAAACTGGCTAAAGGACAGAACCCATAAAGTTAAAATCGCTGGAGCAATGTCAGACTCAAAGCCAGTCACAAGTGGTGTCCCACAAGGATCTGTCCTAGGACTGTTCGGCATTTATTTCTCAGATGTTAAAGCAAACATGGGAGGGTTGTGGATGACAAAGTTCGCAGATGACTGCAAACTAGGCGCCATAGTCGATACACCAGCGGACACATACATCCTACAAAAAGGCCTCACAGAAACGGACAACTGGTGCCGGCATCATGGCCTTAAACTAAATGCCAAAAAATGTATAGTCATCCCCTTTGGGAAAAACAAAGTACCCACAAATTATCACAGACAGCAACCCACCGAGTACGGAAAAAGTAATCAGAGATCTAGGGACCCAAGTCAACAGCGACCTCTCATTTGACACCATTGTTGCCAAAGTGGTTAGAAAGACATTCTACTTTGCGCACCTTATCATGAAGGGATTCACATCCAGATCCAAGGATGTCATTGTACCCCTGTACTCCTCCCTCATCAGACCCATGATGGAGTACAATGCCCCATTTGGTATGTACCTCACCCAGCATTTGCAACAGCTGGAGAGACCACAAAAGTACCTCACCAAGAGGATCAAGGGTCTCCAACATATGTCTTATTCTGCCAGACTAAAGAAACTCCAGCTCTATTCAGTAGCATACCGCCTGCTCAGAGGTGATCTGTGCCTGATGTACAAGGCCATGTCCAATCAGGAACTGATGGACATGCTCCACCTCAAAAAATCCAAATCCATCAGAACCACGAGAGCTAAAGACTTAAACCTCGGCACAAGTATGAATAGGACATGCTGGAGGGATAGATTCATAACCCAGAGGCTTCCCATGCTCTGGAACAGAATCCCAGTTCATGTTAGGCAGAGCCCCTCACTAACTCTCTTCAAGAGAAATCTTGATGAGTGGATGGGAGATCGTAAGTTTACCCCAGGGGTCACATCTGTGTCACTACTAGACAGGGGCACAGTAAACTAATTCTATTATATAAGGGGACCTTCACTGTGTCACTACTAGACAGAGGCACAGTATTCTAAATCTATTCTATACATTTTGTACCATTTCATGGGGTGGCGAAAGCCACATAACTATGGCTAGGCTTACAAATGCCTCAGGGCAGATAGCCTAGTACTAAACTATGAAATGCTTAGTTACATGTCTTACACTCCGCTTCCCCCCTTAGCAACCCCTACTTGGTGGCCATGTTGTTTTACCCTGCTATTCCCTTCCATTGTATACTCATGCTTTGCATAAACCCACATTTGTGGGTTTAATATTTTTATTTTTTGTTTTTTTTATAGCGCAGCCGGTTTGTGCGACGCTGCGCTACATTTAAACATCGGCAATCGCCGAAAAAAAAATATTTTTATTTCATGTTTGCATCAGGGTACGTTGCCAGTGGGCACATATTTGGCCATTGGCATGCTGCCTGCAGCATTTGCAACCTTTATTTGGAGCCGACATGGCTCCATTGTGTTATTTGCAGAACGGTACTCAGTTATCAACTGAGTACATTTCTGCAGATAACACGGCTCTTACACGGGCAGGTTTCTGCTTCCTGGATCGCGAATTTACCTCATTTGCATGCCTTTCAGCTGCAAGTGAGGTAATTAGCATATCCACGCCCTGCCCGTGTAAGAGCCGTTTTAGGTGCTCTCTTACATGCACAATCTGGCTGTTCCTGGATCACGATGGCTGCATGGAGTCTTACACTACTCTTAGACTCCGTGCAAGCCATCGTGAATCCTGACCATTGTCCTTAAGGAGTCATTTGCATATATCACATGGCCCTCTGCTATGGGAGGTTTAAGGTTCCACACAATGAAAACTCTGGCTTGGCTAGATTTCTCTTATGCTTACATTGTACATATATGCATTTCATCATCACTATGTTCGGTCCTTGTTTCATCATTACTTTCTGTATAATAATTAAGCTGCTGTTTCTGCTTCTAAAATGTGTTCACTCTATACTATTGCTCATCACTTGTATCCATGTATAATCTGACAAAATGGTTCTTTTTATTACACCCTGCAAATACGTTCTGTAAGACTATACCTACCAATTGAGTGTATAGTTCTCTATAGCACTATGACTCGCTTTTGTAATTCCTTCTTTTTCTATCATATTAATGCATACTTCTTTTCTGTCTCTCTCAATTCACCTTGTTTCCTTCACTAAACAATCTATTTGCTTGTAGTTTAGTAACATTTTTCACTGCATCCCCATATTTTAGTTGCCTAAATTTCTAAACTGTCAAAGGATTCCTCAAGTTCATCAGCTTGTCTAGGGTAATTTATGACTCATTCTCAGCTTTCTTAATTGCCTCGACACTACAACATCATTGTATTATAGGTTTCTTTATGTCACTGAACTTACAATTTCTTACCTGGTATAAAACAGCTGAGTGAACCATCTGATTTCTATCTTGAACTTCTGAATTTATTTTATATTCTACATTTTTCATGATTTCAAAGGGACTGTTTAACTTGTATACAAATCTTGAAAAATGTCATCTAAACTTGTTCCTGCAGTAGGATCGTGCATACAGATGTCACACATCTGCTCTTCTACCACGTTTAATAATGCAGTAGTTAATCCAGTTTGCCTTTTAATGCCTGGAGCACCGAGATTACACTCCAAAATCGGGAAAAAGATACATATGTTAACAGCTTCCTTAGGGTGAGACCCAATCAGGACAGTATTTATTGAGTGTTCTAGCGATCAGGTCTTGCTCTACTTATGAAGACAGAACAGTATCGACTGTCAAAGAGCAGCAGACACAAACTAAAAGCTCTTAATTTTTCAGTGGAATCAATCTCTTGTAAAGTGTAAAACAGTTCAGTCTCCTACACTTTTTTCTGTAACTACGAGTGAATGGAGCATAGAAAACTCCATGTCCTGCAAATAATTATGATAGTATCGCCACATATAACCATTATTATTTGTTCTCAACATGGATGCCAAGAGTCAAGTCTTATGTTTCACTCTTGATTTTGGTATCTATGTCTCAAACACATAAGCCGGTTATGATTAGAGACACGCCCAGAACTCACTCTCAATATTACAGTCAATACGTAAACACAGACATGAAATCCAACTGTCTCTTTGTTCAAAAGTGACACTGTAGTTTATGCTTTACAGTCTAGTCCAAAGAGTGGCAAGAAAGAAGTCTTTGCAGATATCAATCCAACAGTCTGTGTGCTTAAGCTGCAAACATTCCTTGCTTTTCTGGATTTAGTTTTTTTTCTTTTCTTATAGACCACTTCTTAGTAACATTTTCATGAAGCCTTATTTACAGCCACTTAACATTGATGCTTTCTGTTGACTACAATCTTATACTTCACTCCTCCTTTTGTGGTAAAATGTTTCTATCAATACATAAAAATAACATAAAAATGAAGTTTACTACTACTAAGACAAATTATCTCAACACCAGTTTCCAAACTCTTGGGTCTCTGGACCTCAGAGCATGAATCAATGCAGTTCACTAAATGCAGCTTGTTTCAACAATGCCACATAAGCAGGAGTGTTGCACAGACGGGTAAGGCTTTCTGCTGGCACAGAAATAAAGAAAACAGGCCAGGACAGATTCAACCAGACGGAGACCATTTTATAAATGAGCAACACTCCGCACAAAAACACATTATTTAAAAAGCCAAGTCCTAAAATCAACTATCCAAATGGTCTTTCCAAAATCTTTACACTTGGAACACTGATTCTGATTCCAGCAGAAAACAACAAAATAAATAAGGGCCCAATGGGTGACAGCTGTGCTCTTCAGTTTATACATGCTTTGTGAAGATTTACTTCCTGAACTTCCAGACTAACAGTGAACTTTCTAACATGCACTGGAATCATTAAAAAAAACACTAATGCACTCTGATGGGGAGAAAATACGCTCAGAGTCACTTTAAGTCTTTCGTGTATCATGAACCTAAAATGGGTGTTTGGGCATCAGATTTCTCTCTCTTAAGTATTGCATTTACCACAGATCATACTACATGCATCCATAAGTGTCTTCACCAAATATAAAGTTATAATTGATGCACAAGTAAACTACAATCTCTTTTTAGTTATTACAATTCAAACTACTGCAACACCAGTAATTACAGAAAAAAAACTATATATGCAGATCTAATAGCTTCATAACAAGTACCGTAATAAGTTTTGTACATCATACCCTTGCAAAACTAGATCTCATCTATTCTACTTGGATTAAATAGTTTTTAGGTAATTTTACTGATCATACATCAAACAGTTTGATCTCTTACATTACTTCTACATCATTTTGATCACTTCCACTACCTTTAGAAATGCTTTAGATTTTCATTTTCTAGTGATTTTTTTTAATAATACTAAGCACAACAGTTTGCTGCAGAAGCCTTAGCCATATGGGTTATATCCTGCCAAGGATACAACAGCTGGCCAGCTTCTAAAGCTTCAGGGCACCTTCCATGTGTCCAAACTCTTAAGTAGCCGAAACTGAACTGACCAAAACAAAAGTGTGGGCACCAATCCCTCCAGAGCTTTATTGCCACCAAACAGTATGCTACTGTATGGCTTTTCATGACTGATGGTCAGCTTGGTGTTGTTTCTATGCTGGGCAAATAGGTTCCCTTTGGGGAAAAAAAACTTTCATTTTATAAATACCATTTGCATTTGTATCACTTTCTTCTTGAGGAAAAGCTAGGAATTTGTGTTTTATTGGACTGTCACATGACTTTACCATATTTTTAAAAACAGGAGTACTCTTTTTTTTCCACGGTTTAAAAGCTGTGTAAAGTAAGTGAAAAATATTTTTTCTGTGGAAAAATTTACTTTTTTAAATGCTTTTTTACCGTGGTTTTTTTTCTTTGAAAACGTGACTTTTAAAAGCAGTTTTTACCAGCCTTTGCTGCTCATCTTCCCTGGTAAAAAGGCACCATTTTCGGCCTGACCATGGAACAAACTACCAATCCCACAGGTGGTCCTTCTTCCAGCAGCAAAAAAGAAAAAGTTAAGCAAACAGCCTTTGCCACCACAGCAGGCCAGCAATTTGCCTCAGTGGGGTGACTCTGTTGTGTCCATTTGTTGTACCTCAGACCACTTATCTTTTACCCAGAATCCCTCCGGTATAGAACCTACATCCACTATAGACTGCAAGTTAGCCATATCTTTTGCAGTTGTTGGGGTCCCCTCAGTGGGCAAGAAGAGACAAACTTTTTCAGTGCTGGGAGTGGAAACAAGGAAGGCTTCCCTGTTGTGTCAAAATGTCATTTTCTGTGCCCATCCCTAAGGGAATTCCTGCTGCTGCCATTAGTAACACAGGTGGCCACATCTTTCCTGCCAAAAGAAACAAAAAACTAAGCGTGCTCCTACTCCTCCTCAAATTTCCTTACACAGGAGTAGTTTACTAGGTCTGACTCAGGGTTTAATTGAAGCTACTGATTTTTTGGGACAGTGCAGTGGTAGCATTGTCGCCTCACAGCAAGAGGTTCTCCAGTTTGATTCTTGGCTGGAGTGCCTTCTGTGCAGAGTCTGCATGTCCTCCATGCGTTCATGTGGGTTTCCTCCCACATTTCAAAGACATGCTTCTGGAGCATTTCTCCCTGGGCCTCCAATGAAAACTGGCTTCATTCCAAGTCGAACTTTCCCAGTAAACAATTTCTGTACAGTTGTTTCTGGTAAAAGAAAGAGGGATTCCTCTTTTCCTGAAGTGATTCAAAATTCTGAATCTGAACAGGAAGGTGAAGGAACAGAGAGGTCCCCCCCCCCCCCCCTCCTCAGATTTCTGATTCAAACAGAGCAGACAGCTCAGTTTCTGACTCTCCCTGTGGGTGTTTCTCATTCTTTGGGACAATTGCAAGAATGTGCCAGTGTTTTCAATGGGAGAACACTAAGTTTACTCAGTCCCTCAGAAAATAAAACGAGTTGTTACAGAAGGAATTTCCAGAACCTACCCCCATTCCTCCTGTTCTATCTGCTTTAGTGGGTGTGTGTAACTGCCTGCAGTTTTTGATAGTCAGTCAGCTGCTCCTAAAATGACAGATAAAAGTCCTCAGTCTGCTACATGTTTATACACTACTCTCAGACCTGAGCCACCTGCTACTGTATTAGTTGATCCCACTGCTGATAAACACTTAGTCTTAGAACATAGTAGCAAGCTATGTGACACAGGTCTGACTGTTAATGGGATGATCTGCAAGTAAAGAATCACATGATGCTGTTGGGTAGAGGCTGCATACCTCTCAAGTGTACCTCATTACAAGGAACATTCCTCATTTGGGGTCTTAAAAAGTTCATGTTCCATGAAGTTCTACATTTAAAGGGTCTGCCACACATTCAATGTTAATTTTGTAATGGATATCCATGGTACATAGAAATGAATTGCATTAATTCATTAAAAGAACTATTCCATAAGTAAAAATATCACATTTTAGCCATCCTATGTGCTTCCTAGCTGAAGTTGCTAGTTAAGTATTCCACATTTTGCCCATTTGTTCCACATTATGAGACCTATTGTTCCTCATTTTGTAGATGGAAGGGTAGCGGGTACAGCTGAGTACAGGAAGTGGCAAATAGTGGGTGGTAGAACGAACAAGCCAAACACTTCAGAATAACATGAAATGGCGACTGGTGCAAGTGATCACAAAACCACAGAAAGTGTGAATTGCAACTAGACCCAAGGAAGAACACTTATTTTACTGTGTCATTTCTTAACCCGGGATATGAGAAAGACGAAACTTGCCGCAGTGCCGCTGCGCAGCCAACAACACATAATAAAGACGTCCATGAAACAAAAACACCACCACGTGGAAGCGCAAGCTTCTGGGTACCAAGACAACATGACGTGAGGAGCAAACGGGCATTTGAGCAGTTACACGAGCAAGGCGAGAAGGAAAACGTTTGCAAAACTTGTTGACGTCCTACATGCTGAATAGTTTAAATTTACTACGTAATGTAGCGTAGTAAGTTGTGAAACTATGCATGCAGCCAAAAACTGTCATGCTCCAAATGAAACGCCATGTATATCCCACTATACTAGTGCAATTTCTTGAATATATACTGGTTTTCTGCGACAGGGGTAGGGGCAATAAGGTAAGATCCTGCAAGGCGAAGATCTTAAACGCATAGCGCAGTTATCACTGAAAACAAAGCCAGCTTATATGTAAACACTACACAACAGATTTCAGTGCATGGAGTACTACAATAAACAATACTCAAAAGACATTCGCCATCAAGTGCTGCGCATGTCTTTTTCCCTTTAGCATTTAACTATGTCCCTGTCTACTTATATCACTGGGTAGGGTCGCTAAATCCACCACAATGAGCACGCGTCTCTATTTTTAAGTATAGCTCTAAACATACTTTAATGCAAGAAACAAAATACATATCACAAAACACGCATTTTATAAAGAATTAAAACATACGAAAAATCGGCCTTATAATCATAAGGAAAATGAATGCATTCAGTAATGGAGTAACGTTTTAAACTACTTACTGGCTCATATGAAAGAACCTAACCTGACCATCGATTCAAAGAGGCTTCCCACGGAGCAAATTGGAAGAACAGCCAACAGGCATTTTTTGGTCAAATTAACGAATCCCACTCAGTGCTTTCTTCCCTGTCACTGAGTGCATATATCCACGAATTCTGTTCAAAAACAACTAACCTACTAATGGGATAAAATAAACGGCTCCTTCCACATACTTATAGCGTAACCGTTGTCCAAAATATACATCCTACAATGCTGTAACAGTAGTTTCGCTTTCCCGCAAACAGTAGCTGTTATCAGAGCTGTGAGCAAACGGAAAAAGCTGTTCGGCCAGGGTGTAGCCAGAAAATTTAATTTTGTAGTCGCTTGATGTTAGTGCTGCCCCACAACCTCCTTGAAGTTAAAAAAAAATTGACATGCCCCCACCACCACCACACACACACTTATCAAATGTGTGTATCACTTCCCTCAAAAATTGTCACACATATATATATATATATATTTATTTATATATATATAGATATATTTATTTATATATATATAGATATATTTATATATATATATATTTATATATATATATTTATATATATATATATTTATATGTATATATTTATATGTATTTATATATATTTATATATTTATATATATATTTATATATATATTTATATATATTTATATATTTATATATATTTATATATATTTATATATATATATATATTTATATATATATACATATTTATATATATTTATATATATATATATCTATATATTTATTTATATATATATATCTATATATATATTTATATATATATCTATATATATATATATATCTATATATATATATATATATATATATCTATATATATATTCAATCTATGTAACAAGTATTGGAAGATAGACAGTTCAGATTATAAACCGGCCGAAAACAGCCACAGTTTCTTTAAGTAATGTTAAGAAAATTGTACTCAGTAGAGTACAAATAGTATGCGTTGTTACACCATTGGTTTCGGCAGCTAAAACAATACATTTCATTATTTTTTTCAGAAACATAAGCTCGAAGTACAAATATACTAAAACTGGTCATTAACAGTCACAGAGATTGCACTTAGCGATATCAACTGGATAACGCGTGGTGCCAGGCTGTCCTCTGCCTAGGACTAGTAACTAGCCAGCATACCTCTCATCAGCTTAAAGCAAGAATCTGGACATAGCCAAAAATAAATGGGGGACAGGGGTCCCAAAACAGGACAGCTTTTAAAACTTGTTCTTATATGCTTAGAAAGTTGCAAGAGTAACAGATTTGCATTAGCATGCATTTTCTGAAGGCTTTTAAGTCTGAAACTCAAAGGTATGTTATTAATTTTAACTTTAATCCTTAATGATTTGACAGAAAATCACAAATTTTACAAAGAACAGACCAAAAATATGAGGCAAATATCTGGACAGATGAGAGGTATGTTGGCCAGCCTCAGAAGTCAACCAGTGGCGTTCACGTTTATTAAATTAAAAACACATATAGTTCTGTAGCTCACACACTTCACTACTATCTATGAATGACTATAACTCTTCAAATCTTTTTTGAAATTAACTTTCAACTGACTTATTCTTGTGGGGGGGGGTTACCTCTCTCCCTCCTTCCTTCACACTCCAAACATCGAGGCCACCTGTTGACAAACTCACAAAGTTTCACAGGGGCACAGAAAATGTGACAGACACAGTCCACTTGAAGAATGGAATCATGGAATCAATTGCTTGCTTACAAACTAATTTCCTAGCGCCAAATTGCAGAGCCATCTCAACTGCCCCTAATTTTTTACTCAAATTTTAGTTCTGTCCGTCTTTATCTCTCCTGAACTTCTGACATGTGAAGAAAAGGTGGTGAATTACGCTTAATAAAGAATGACAGTAATTCGTTATAGTATTCTTTTACTTAAGGAAGTGTATATCAATTCACATTCTCTTTTCAATGTCTCAACTTAGTACTCTCTTAAATTAATGTGTAAGGATAAACACAGCTGTGGAGCTCCTTTAATCTAATTGACAATAATCATGAGGCTACTCTTACCAAGCAGGGGATATGGTTCAAAGGTATATACTAGGTTAACGGTATATACTAGGTTAACAACCACTATGGCCTTTATAAGCCTAGTCATGCAAGCCAACCCATTTGTGTCCCTATGTATCATGGGTGTTTATCACTAAGGTGTGTTAGGAAGTTTCTAGAGGTTATGTTGGGAGGTATATTCATTTAGGCATTACTGTCTGTCTCTGTCTGTCAGAGACATGGGGACCAGACCCCAGGTGAATTTCTGATTTCCTATCCATTAGTCTTAAATAGGATTGGGGATGGACTCTGCTTCATATGACTGGGGAGCCTGTTCCAGAGAATGGGGATCCTCTGAGACATATCTGTCTCACCAACATGTGTTATTTTTTTCACAAGCAAAATTTAAATTCTTGGATCTAGTGCTTCAGATGCTGTTTGTTTTACGGATGTGGAAAAGGTCCATCAGATCTGGATCTGAGAATGTCTTATATGTTAAGAATAAATCACCTTTCAGTAACCTGTAGAAGACAAGAGTATAGATATAGGTCTTTAAGGTGATCCATATGGGATTCTGTTGGTAAGGAACCTTTGTGGGCATTCCAGGTGTTGCATATGTCTGGTCAGGTATATGTTGAAGGGGGCATTATACTTAATGATTTGCCTGATAAGGGCAGAATAAAGTGGCATTACAACTTTCCTGGACCTTGGTGCCATGCTCTTACTTATAAATTGGGTGGCATAAAATGATTTTCTCACTACCTTGGCCACACATTGGTCAAAGACTAGATTACTGTGTAGATATGTTCCTAGATCCCTGTCTACTGGGTCAACTCTTAGGGGTGTCTTATTGATAGAGTAATTAGCCTGGGTGGCAGTTTTCCCAAAAGACACTATGCATTTTTTGACTTTTAGTTTTAATCCATAACTTTTGCACCAGTCATTTGACTGTGATAGACCCTCTTGCAAGATGTTTGTGTCTTGGGAGAATCAATGATAGCTCCCAGTTTGCAGTCATCTGTAAAAATGGTTAGACAAAGGCCCTTGGCATTAGCTTTTACCTCCAAGGAGTAAATGTCAAATAGGAGCAGTCCCAGCATGGAGCCCTGAGGTACCCCACTGGTAGCCTGTTAATGGAGTTGGTCCTGATTTCTTGGGTCCTTTTTGTGAGCCAGCTAGTAATCCAGCGAGTTATGCAGGGGTTTATGACCATTTTATTAAGTCTGTCAACTACCTGAGTGGGGTATTGTATCAAACACTTTAGTCAGGTCCAGGTAGGCGGTAAGCACAATTTTCCCTTCATCCATTGCCTTTGTGACCTCAAGGAAGTCTACCAGGTTTCATAGGCATAACCTTCCCTTGGCAAAGCCGGTGTCTGAAGGTTACTTATGTCTTAGTTTATCATTTCCATGATAATTCTTTCCATGGCTTTGCATATTAGACTAGTCAGACTAATAGGTCTGTTGTTTCCAGGAGCAGTTGATGACCTACCCTTGTGAAATGAGATGACCATTGCAGTCCCCCATTCTTGTGGTACAAGGCCTATTTTCAGGCTGTAGTTAAAAAGTGACTCAAGTGGTCCTGATATGTCATGTTTTAGGTTATTTAAGGAGGCATCCCAGGATATTGTAGTTGCCCACTGAAGCTGTGTTGCTGGCCTCAGTGAACGCCACCAGGACTTGCTCCCTGTTAATAGTTGGGAGGGGTTATGCTAGCAGGTATTTCATGGGGGAGGCAGGGGAGTGGGGGTGATGTTTGAACTGAATTTGTCAGTCAGTAAATTCGGTCCGTCACTCTGCTCAGTAAAGGTGCACCACTGACCACCAGTTTGGCACACTGATGCGTGCTGCTTTTGAGGTTTTAGACATAGTTGTTCATAGGTTCATAGGTTCATACTAGGCTATCTGCCCTAGGGCATTTATAAGCCTAGCCAGAGTGTGTTTGGCTTTCGCCACCCATTTTAAATTAATTTTGCTATGCCTTTTTTTGAGGTTAGTATACTGTGCTTCTGTCTAACAGTGACACAGAAGTGATAGCCGGGGTAAACCTACGATTTCCCATCCACTCATCAAGATTCTTCTTGAAGAGAGTCAATGTGGGACTCTGCCTAACCTGGACTGGGATTTTATTCCAGAGTGAAGGGAGCCTCTGGGTTATGAATCTGTCCCTCCAGCATGTCCTATTTATTTCAGTGCTGAGGTTCAAGTCTCTCGAGCGTGTAGCTCGATGGGATTTTGATTTTCTGAGGTGCAGCATGTCCATTAATTCCGGGTTGGACATGGCTTTATACGTCAGGCACAGATTGCCTCTGAGCAGGTGGTATGCCACTGAGTAGAGCTGGAGTTTCTTTAACCGGGCAGCATATGGCATCTGTTTGAGCCCTTTGATCCTCTTGGTGAGGTACTTTTGGGGTCTTTCCAGTTGCTGCAGGTGTCTGGTAAGGTACATCCCAAAGGGGCATTGTACTCAATTATGGGCCTGATGAGGGATGAGTAAAGAGGCACAATGACCTCCCCTGATCTAGATGTGAATCCCTTCATGATTAGGTGGGCTATATAAAATGTTTTTCTAACCACTTTGGCCACATGGTTGTCAAATGAGAGATTGCTATCAACTTGGGTCCCCAGGTCCCTAATGACTTCTTCTGTACTTAATGGATTACCACCTATGTGGTAATTTGTGGGCACTTTGTTTTTGCCAAAGGGGATGACTATACACTTTTTGGCATTTAGCTTGAGGCCATGGCTCTAACACCAGTTGTCTGTTTCTATGAGGCCCTTTTGGAGGATGCTTGTGTCGGCTGGAGAGTTGATTATAGCACCCAGTTTGCAGTCATCTGCGAACTTGGTCAGCCACAGTCCTTCCGTGTTGGCCTGTACCACCAAGAAATATATACCGAACAAGAGAGGTCCCAGGACTGAGCCTTGTGGGACGCCACTTGTAACTGGTTTGGAGTCTGACATGGCTCCAGCAATTCTAACCATGTGGGTTCTGTCCTTGAGCCAGTTTGCAACCCATCTAGTGACATAGGGGTTTATATTTAAGCTGGTGAGCTTATCTATAATGCCCGAGTGGGGTACTGTATCAAAGGCTTTTGCGAGGTCCAGGTAGGCTGTGTGGTCCACCTTCCCCTCGTCAATGGCCTTGGTGACTGTTTCAAAGAAATCGACCAGGTTTAAGAGGCAGGATCTGCCCTTAACAAAGCCAAACTGGGTAGGATCCAGTGTCTGTAGGTCCCCAATATCTTTATTTATGAGGTCCATGATGATCCTTTCCATAGCTTTGCAGACCAAGCTAGTCAGGCATATGGGGCGATAGTTTCCAGGATCCTTTGGGGCACCACCTTTGTGGAGAGGGACCACTGTTGCTGTACGCCACTCTTTGGGTACATATCCTGTAGTAAGGCTAAGATTGAACAGTAGTTTTATGTTTGGGTTTAGCTCTTCTTGGAGTTCATGTAGGGCGCAGCCGGGACACCATCTGGTCCCATTGATGCTGTGTGTTTTGCTTTGGAGAGGCGGCTCTTACCTGAGCATCTGAGATGTCAGGGGCAGCACTCTGGTGGGATAGATATTTGCCCTTTTGGTGGGGATTGGGGGGAGAAGTTTGCACTGAACCTGTCAGCTAGGATGTTGGCAATGTCTGTGAGCTCGGTGTATTTTTTGTCATTTTGGACTAATTCTGAGCATATCTGGGAATTCCCACCCAGGTTCCTAACATAACTAAAGAAAGCCTTGTGATTATCCTTAGTGTCCTGTGCAATTTTTCTCTCGAAGCTGGCCTTAGACAATTTTATGAGTGCCCGTAGTTTTTTGCTAATACTGATCAGAGATGCCTTCCCTTTTTGGGATTTTGCTCTATCATGTAGTAGCTTCCTCCTTCTATTGTATGGCTGGGGTCCACCAGACAGGACGTCTGCCTTTGGAGGATTGGGTCTTGGTTTTATTTGGGATTGCATGATCCATGCATTCCTGAAGGTGTTCATAGAATGCGTTTATAAAGGATTCTGCGGTCTGGGCCGTATTTTCCACAGGCCCGGAGGCTTTGAAGGATTTCGCCTCGGTTTTGAGGAGTGTGAAATTTGCTTTAGAGAAGTTTTTCACTGTGGTTTTCTGGGCAGGGGGTGGGGTCGGGATGTGAATATCCAGTGAGATTAGTTTATGGTCTGATCTTACCAGTGAGGGATACACTTCTGGTCTGGAGCATAGTGTCCCCATGCTGGTGATGATCAGGTCCAGTATGTTTTCCCCTCTTGTGGGAGTGGTAACAAGTTGTTCCATAGCATTTGAGTTTATAAATTCTAGGAACCTTTGGGCTAGGGTGTTGGAGCTAGAGTAATGCTCCCAGTCTATGTTTGGGTAGTTGAAGTCGCCCAATATAATGGTGTTTGGAGAGACCTTCATATTTTCCAGTGTTCTCAGGAAGGCCGAGTGGGTTTCCTGTGTTTGGGAGGGTGGTCTGTAGCGGGCTATAAACTGGAAGGCAGTTTTACCCACAGTTAGTTGCACATGGATAGTCTCTGATGCTTCGTGCTGTGCCACCAACCTGGAGGTGTGGGTATCTTTGACGAATATTGATACTCCCCCTCCTTTTGTGGTTCGGTCCAAGTTTTGGGCCGAAAAGCATGGTATGAGGTATAACCTGGTAGTGCTGGGGTGCTCTCAGGAGCCTTGAACCAGGTTTCTGTTACTGCACAGATATCGATGTTCTCTATGCTAAGGAGAGTTTCGAGTGCATGCATCTTGAGGTTTAGACTTCTGGTGTTGAGTAGCATTACTCTTAGTTTCTTATCCCTTGTGATACCTATGGAGGTGGGTTTGTCTTTTGAGCCTTGCCTAAAAAGGCACTATGGGGGTAGCAAGAGCCTTTGCCAATATCCGAAAGCCCAGGGGTGACAGGTGCAAGCCGTCCCTAGCGAAGCATCGTGGCTTGTCGAGCATGTCATCCCAGGCAGACAGCCATTGGATCCCCTTTGAATGACACCAACACTTAAACCATTTGTTGAAATTGATCATCTTGTCTTCATATTGTGGCATCATTCTTGGTGAGGGTAAGATGCTACTCAAGGTCAGGGTCATACCGGCCTGGGCTACATGCTCAGAGAGCTCCTCTATGTCTCTTTTCATGTAGTCCAGGGAGGTACATCTCAGGTCATTCACACCAGAATGGACAATGACTGAGTCATATTTGTACTTGCCTTGGAGTGACCTGAGTGCTTGTGTTATGTGGCGGATCCTAGCCTGACAGGCAGCTCACCGTGACCTTCTCCTTGTTCAGCCTGGTGGCGGGCGTCAGTGTGCCTGACGATAGAGTCACCTATTACAAGTGTATCAGGTGTGTTGTTTAGCCTTAAGGGCTGTGACTGTTCAGCACACTGGCTTTGTAAGCTATGTGTTGCGTGTTTTGTTTTGGGGTAGCGGTTGCTTGGGTGTCTGCTTTGGAGGTCTCTGCTGCTTAGGCAGATTTTTATTTAGAGCCTCGAGTATATTTTGTGTGTTTATGTGTTTGGTTTGTTGTCGTGGTAGGTCTATGTGAGACTGGAATTGTAGTGAGTGTGGTTTCCTTCTCCTCCTGACTGGTTACGCCAGTACTGAGTTGAGAGAGCTTAGCCTCCAGTTTGGCTATATGGTTGCATCTCTCACATGTGTTGGAATTTGTTGGGAGGAGGAGAGGTTTGTCTGTGTACATGAGGCAGTTGTAACATTGCCTCAAGATTCCCAGATTCACCAGCTGGACCGAGAGGAGATTGACAACTGACCTTTGGACATGCTAGAATAGTATTGGGAATTCCTTTATAATTGAAAAAAAGGGCCAATGGGGAACAAGGTACTCAAGGGGAGTTTGTGAGGGTGTAGTGCTTTTAATTTTTTAGAGCTGACTTATATAATTGCTTTAGTGAGCAAGTGCCAGGTAACTTAAATGCAATGTGTTACAGGTAACTTAAATGCAAAAACGACAAACAGTAACTTTCTTTCAAGTGAAACAAGGAAATAAGTACAGTCAGCAATGCGGATATCACTAGGGATCCACAGAAGTGCTAAAAGTCCGCGTTTTAGGTGGAATTAGCGTTTCAGGGAAATAAACAAACAACAAGCATACAAATAAAGCTAGATTGCAGAAGGCTTTGTGATTGTCTTTAGCCTGTAAGGCTATCTTGACCTCATAACTGGACTTGTTGAAGTTAATTAATCTTCATAATTTATTGTTTAGTTTAATAAAAGAGCTCCTATCATTATGGGAGTTTCTCCATGATTCCACCAGTGTAGTTTGTTTTTAGAGTTTGTTTTGGGCTTACTTCTCATAGGTATAGCAGCCTCTATATAGCCATTTACATGGCTGTACAGAGTCTCTGTGAACAATTCCGCATAGGTTGCAGTGAACTCGGGGTTGGGAGGGGAATTGAATTCTGACAAACTATCACTTAATAAAATGTAGTTTGCTTTGGAATAGCTCCTAACTGTTACAGGGTTTGCTAGTATTACCAAGCTGAGTTTTATTTCGAAGGAGATAGTTTTGTGGTCCAACTTCACCCGTGAGGACGTCACCTGGGTGGGGGGGGGGGTCAACATTCTTCCATATTGGTAAGTACCAGGTCCAGTATGTTTGAACTTCTGGTGTTTGTGCACATTGTCTGGTCAAGGGTATTTGTGTTAATAAAGTCCAGGAATTGTTGTGTGTATGCGTATGAAGCAGTGTATGTTTCACAGTCTATAGAGGGGTAGTTAAATTCTTCCATGAATAGGGTATTTGGTTTAATGGTGCATGCCTCCAGTAGGTCTAGATATAGGCTATGGAATTTTAGGGACATAGAGGTTGACCTATAGCTTGCTAGGATATGGTATGGGACTTTGTCTATGATGATTTGTATGTGGATAGATTCCCAGGCATCGTCCTGTTTAACCAATTTTGAGTTATGCTTGATGCTAATATAGATTGAGACTCCGCCACCTTTTGTCCCTGTCTGTACTGCAGATTGTCTAAAAGTGTGGAAAGCACTGAAGCCTTGCACTGCTGGATTACTTTCTGCAGATTTAAACTATCCCCGGGATTCATGAATCTCGGTGCAAGGACGGTTTTAGCCTTGCGCCAAGTGTCCTCATTACAGATGGTGCAGCAGTGCCATATGACTATGTATGACAGCGCGCCGCCACACCCTCAATGTGCACAGGAAATGTGTGCGAGTGCAGGGGGTGTGTACAAGTGCTCTACGGAGGCATAAACATGCCCCGATAGTTTCATAACCTACTATGCTTACTATTAGAGCCCGCGTCTAATAGTAAGTCAGTAATTCAGTGTCCGTGGATACCAAAATGTATGCTAAGCATGTAAGAGTGTCCACGAACAGTGAAATAAAATCGAAGTAGTAAACACACAAGCACGTAGTGGAATGTTGAGCCCCGTCCCTAGAACTTTCACAATTAGATTCCCCGTGTCCCTATTTTACATTTGTATTGCTGCTATATCAAACGTGTAAGCAAAGCACAGTGTGTTTGCACGTCGCTGCCCTCTGCCGAGCGTAGCTTACTCATCAAAATCATTCAAAATAGAGAAAAACATGCAGAATCAACGTAAACGTCAATAGTGTAGCGTTTAGAGCATCTGCCTAACGAATAGGCATTCACAGTTCGAGTCCAACAATAGCACATATCATTTTCCATGTGGAGTGAATGTCGTTTTGCTGTAAAACCGACATAAGAGTATCGCATGAGATGTTTAACTAAATGTCATTCACTCAAAGTGGTACTGCCATAATGAATAAGGCACTAGTAAGCAGGTGTAAGTGCAAATAAGCAGCAGTAAACATATATAAGTACCAGTAAGCAAGTCTGAGTGTGCTTGCACGGGTTTAAGCAGTAAGCAGTGCCCAGCATAGGAAATGTATATAAGTATGTACAGATATAATATATATACATATATATATATATATATATATATATATATATATATATATATATATACACAAACATATATACATATATATATGCATATATATATATATATATATATATACACATATATATATATACACACATATATATATGTATATATGTATATATATCTATATATATATATATATATATATATATATCTATATAAAATATGGATTCCTATTACAAGAACGAAAGTTCACTACTTCGAATTTGTAATAGGAAGCCTCACTTCTGCGAAAGTTCACTTTCATGAAAGTGAACTTTTGCGTAAGTGCACTTCACTGAAAACACCGCAGCACAGTGGAGGACATAAAAACCAAGCTATGTCCCCCACTACCTTAGGGTTAGGGCACGGGTTATGGTAAGGGGATAGTTAGTAAAGCTATCCCCTTACCCTAACCCTAAGGTTCGTGACTGTCGCACCATAGTGGAGGACATTGCTATGTCCTTCACTGTGCTGCAGTCGTCACGGACCTTAGGGTTAGAGCACGGGTCATGGTAAGGGGATAGCCATATGCACTGTCCCCTGACTATGACCCGTGCCCTAAACCTAAGGTCCGTGAGTACTGCACGGACGTTCAGTACAACACCCGTTTGCTGTACTGAACTTCGCGTAAGTGCATTTTTGATTAAGTGCACTTTCGCTGCAGTGAGCATTCCATGCACTATTTTGAATTTGTGAAAATTCAATCTAGTGTATGGAACCCATATAATACATATATATATATATATATATATATATATATATATATAGATATATATATATATATATATATATATATATATATATATATATATATGAAGATTGAACGTCGTAACAATAAAGCATACAAAAGGAATGAGAAGGGAATCAACAGCAACTCCAGTATTATATACCGCTGTCAGCGTATGTCATATCAAGCTGGGCAGGAGTGAGCAAAGCACTGCTACTCACACCACAGGCAGGATATTACCAGTGGGAGTAGCAATGTTGATCTGCTAAGTCTACTTTGCAATTAGAGGGTAGTCCCTGGTTGGACTACCCAAAAATTGATAGGATGTTTGGCCATTACACAAGCAAGGGCAGGTATGTTCAAGGACTAAATGGTGGGAGAGCCTGAGAATACATGGGTTGGGACAACATACATGTAGGGCCCCTAATGCTCGGGAAAGGGCAATGTGTGGAGGTGTGTCATGGCTGCGATAGCAAGTGGACAGTGGATGGTATGCGTGTATGTTAAACTCAGTTGGGGTGGAGGAACTATAGGCATGAAATTATAGATCCAGGAGTGTCAGGGTTGGATGGGCTGGTTCTAATTGGACTGCCTCGTGGAGCTCAGTGAGTTTCTTATAAGTATATATGCATACACACATGCATATATCTGTATGTAGAAGTACATTCTCTGTAACACATTCATTCCATTTGCAGACATAAATAACATGAATGTGCCCATACAAACCTCGACAGTAGATAGAATAATAGGTTGTGCATAAGAGAGAAGAGACGAAACTGCTAAAACGCAGAAGTGTGCAATGTCCGAAGTCAGTGCTGTGCTGAAAAAACAAATGTGAGGACTTTCCCACACACGGAATCATTCCTGTGATCTGCCTGCTATGGCAACGCCAATTACTAAACCAGTCTATTTGTAAAAGAATTACGCCGAACTCGTACATAATTAGGCTCTCATGAGTAACATGTGCATTACCACATAGTCATACTTATTAATTTATTGTAGTGTCATGTTAACGGGAGTAAGGATGTAATGAAGTATAGTCTAGTCTTGAAATAAAGACATGCGTTTCCCATGTGGGACAACCCAAAAATTGCGAATAGTGTCCTTTTGATTGCTCATGTCACCAATGTCTGTGGACTAAAAGTTTGGGATTTCTGAGGATACGTGGAGTGAGTCAACCAATGGAATGGGTCTACAGGAGTAGGGAGTGGCCAATGTGTAGTGGTGTGGATACACCGCAAATCCAACTGGAGAATGGATGACTGCAGTGTTAGTGAGGTGTTGGGGTGGGTGTTTCGGGAACCAAGAGTCATGAGTATATGGGTTTATATGCAAATGAAGCAGCACAGCAATAGTGTATTGATTAGAGCATCCGCCTAACGAGCAGACATTCCCGTTCCGAATCCCACTGCAGCACATACCAGTTTCCATCAGTAATCTGTACATGAACATATTTTGACATCTTCAAAATAACAATTAAAAGTGAACTGGAGTGAAGTGTCAGTGTCATATGAATAAGGAACTAGTAAGCAGTTTAAGCATACATAAACACCAGTAAGCGTGTTTAAGTGCATCTGCACGGGGTATGCATTGCTTTACAGACACACACATAAATATATAATATATATATCTATAAATATATATGACATGTTCACAGGCTATGCCAATGGAAGTGAGGACACAGGAAACATATACACAAACCCGCAAACAATGTAAATAGTCCACTGCTCCCCAAACCACAGGCAGGATACAACTGGGGGGGTACAAAGTGCACCCGTGAAATCTAATCTTGGAACACAGACAGGAGCGTCCCTTGTGGGACTCCCCAAAAATTGACATAAGACCAAAAGAAGGTGATACGCCGAACATTCTGGCTGGGGTGTGTACATACCCAGAATACAAGGGTGGGAAAGCCTGATGACCCATGGGTCGAGACAATGTTTGACAAGGGCCCGTGAAGTGGAGAGTGGGCAGCGTGTAGTGGTGTGCTCAGACCCGACCAGGACTCAGAGTAAGGATGGGTGCTGTAGAGGAGGTGTGGGTGGGGGAACTATGGGTAGCTAGTTATGGGTCTAGGTGTGCAGGTGTTGGCTGATGTGGGCCTATATGGACAGCCCCAGGGATGTAAGCAAAAGTGTTCATTGGGCAGAGGCGTCACCCAACGAGCAGCCATACCCGCTACGAGTCCCGCTGCAGCAAAGTGTAATCTACATGGCAAGGAACAGAATAACCAGATGTAGATGTATATATGTAGAGGTATGTGTGTATATATCTACCCATAGCGACATAAAGATATACCTCTCCCTCTCCGTAGTACAAATGTATACATACAGAGACAGAATACATATACATACCCACATATAGATATATACATATGCAGACACCCATAGACCCATATGTTGTTAGATTTTATATATATATATATATATATATATATATATAGACAGCAATATATAAATATATACATGTATACATACATATACAGATATATCTGTATATAGTAATTATATATATACATATATATATATATATATATATATATATATATATATAAAAACTGTAAATATGCACATGTATATAGCTAGGATATGATACAGCAGTTACGAATTACATATGTTCACAGGCCGTGCATATGGGGGTGAGGGGTCCAATCAACAAATGTGTAACACGTAGCATCATCCCCCCCTCCCCCAGCTACGCTGGTGAGACATACAGATGCACAATAAAAGTAAATACACCATTGCTTCCCAGACCACTGGCAGGATACTACCAGTGGGAGAGACCTGCCAGGTCTAATCTTGAAACAAAGACATCAATGTCCCTTGTGGGACACCCCAAAAATTACTGATCATCGGAGTCAGTCCCTGTAATGATTGAGCAAACCAGGCTGTAGACGTACATGGACCAGTAGGTTGTGCAAGCCTGATAACCCATGGGTCGACACAATGTACGACATGTGTCCCGAAACGCGGAGAGTGGGCAGTGTGTAGTGGTGTGTTTATACTCCACCTGCACCCACACTAAGGATGAGTGCTGTAGATGAGGGGCAGGTGGGGGAACTATGGGTATGCAATTATGGGCCTAGGTTTGCAGGTGTTGGCTGGCGCAGTCGTATTAGGGCTGCCACAGGGATGTAAGCAATATTCCGAAATGGGCATAGCTTACGCCCATACCTCTCAATGCCTAAGAGCAAATCCACTGGACAGGACATAAACCTTTGGGGGAACAAACAGGGACCATACCTCTCAACTGTCCCTGATTTTGACTCAAATTCTAACTCTGTCCCACTTAATCCCTCCTAAAACTAGTGACTTTTGGAGGAAAAGTGGTGGATTACATGTAATGAATAATGACAACAATTAAGAATTATAAACTTTATTTATCTCAGAAAATGTGTATTAATTCATATGCTGTGAGTCTGTCAGTGTGTCAAGTTAATAGCACTAATATTTTAAATGTGTCCCTGATGTAGTCATGACTTGTCCCTGATTCAGTTGATATTTGTCCCCAGTCGTTTGAGAGGTCTGATAGGGACAGAAAGCACATATTCCACTTACAACCTTAGAAAGATGATAGAATAATAGGTATACAGTAGCATGACTCGGCTGAAGGATGTGATTTCCAAAACCCAATTACTTGTTTGTATTGAATGGTGTCAGTTCCCATATATTAGCCAGACAGGTGCAGATTGTAAGAGGAACACACCAATGGTATGAATCAAACTCTGGACTGGCCGCAGATTCCGTACAGTCAAACGGCATGCTTACACCTAATGGGCATCCATTCCCGATACTGTAGGCATGTAATCCGATGTAATAGGTATCACAAGGTAATATCATAGTCCTCACTCCCACCCAGGGGTGTGAGTGTCAAATGCAAACACCAAATGCAGTGCATTTGCAAGTGCGGGAGCAAGTGGGTGTAAGCCTGTTTGGCTGCCGGTATGCGAGTATCACACTGGTGAAGCAATGTAGAGGCTAACTGAGTGTAAGAAACTGTAACAGGAGGTTAGCATTGCATAGCTGCACGCAAACCCACACACACCCACTCACAATTGCTTTAAAGTGCCTTAATCACTCCATATCCAACGGCCTTGTTCTGCCCAGCAACAAAATAAATGGCCTCTGCAAGGCTCGAAACCAGGACCCTGCACACCACAGCCAATGTGATTTACCACTAAGCCATGGCAGATGTACAGACATCGGATGTTGTCACAAACATATTATCCAGCACAGTCATTCAACAGTATAAGAAATGTATTTCATCATGTAGATGTATGTATGTGTGTTTATTTCCAGATATAAATCATACATATATATAGATATATCAAGAACATCCCATGTGACAACAAAGCATTAAAAAGAAATGAAAAGGGAAACACCAGCAATGCCTGTATTATGTAGTGGTGTTGTCCTATGTAATATCAAGACTCCCTCAGACAGACATGTGTCATTAATACACGCAAACATTTTGTACATTGGCCAAATACATCACTCTGTGCATTTTATTTACATTAACACAACAGTTCCTGTCCAATCATTATGTGAGAATAGTACTCTTACAAGATGCTGTGTGCGACACCATCATCATGAATAAGGTAAATGGGGTAACCATAGAGGGACCGGTAGTGTTGTGTGTACAATGGAGTCGTCTGCATCACGTGTACCTGGAACGTTTAGGAGTCATGTGCATACCAGGATCGTGTGCCTGAGAGACGGGTGAGGACAACTGGAGTATGTTGTGATGCAAATTAAAAAGGGTACATGTGTCCAGTGGACACGTGTGTGAAATGGACAGCTATGTATGGGGCAAATGTTGTTCTAGGAACAGATTGGCCTTTTGTTTCCATAAGGTGAGAGTGGGATGTGGGGGAAGGAGAGTAGGTATGCTCATGGAGGATAGGTTGGGTAGGATGAAAGACAAGACAGCATATAGGGTTGGTATATGACACGTGGGGGGGATACACCTTGGACGGGGAGGGCAGTTACAAGCCCATGAGCCCCCAGATGGAAACAGTGGGATGGAGGTCCCCACCAATGGGCAGCCATGACTGCACCAAAACAGCTGCAAAGGTGGCTGTGCTGGGGGCTGTCTAGGACGGGCAGGCTCACTCTCTAAATCTGACACTCTGCCCTCGAGTTGGCGTATCTGGCCTCAAAACCCCTTATTGATCCCCTATGCACCACATTCGGGACTGTACGACAGCGGACAAGTTCCTGTCTGGACCTGCTCCCAGGGGGGACAAGTCCCATCCTCAGTGGTGGTTCCACCAGAAGGTTGTGCAGAGCCAACAGAGGTGGAGGTCCAAAGCTGGGCCCCAGATGTGCTGGTGCCCGGTGCTATGGCCAGCTGAAGTGGGACAGGAGGTTCCGCTGGGACCTCCAATCTCATACAGCCTATGGTGTTGCAGTTTTAACACAGATATGGCTTAGTAATAGTCAACAGCATTCAGGATTACTTATAACAGCATGCATAGATATGACCATCAACCCAACACAACAGATGGCATACATTTGCAGAGGGAGCACAACACATGCATATATACTGCATGACATCTGTACAAAGTGTAGAAGACTTGTGACTGCAGCTATGAACAGTGGCCCATTATTGGCAAGTCGCTGTGAGAACCTGAGACAGTGAATGTCGTACCACTGTTTCATGTGAGATATGTCCAATCAGGGATGCAATGGCAGTAACTCTCATCACTATCACTGCAATCCTCACACTATGCTTTTGCAGTTCACAGATGTGTGTTCAGTGAGTAATACAAGAAACAAATGGTTCCACACACTGACCAGTCCACAGATGGCCCTAGAGATGGAGGTTCCCTCACAAACAGAGCACTGTCTTGTCAGTTTTAAAACATGAGGAATAGCCATTACCACACACAACTTGTTAAACTGGCAGTAGTCTCAATGATGCATAGCTACACTTACATGCTGTAGTCATGTCTGGCACATCACCCTCCTGTCTTTAGGCTATTTATCACTGTGTATGTTGTTTGAGGAATATCCAGATATCATTTGTGATGCTGTTTACCAAACACCAGATCCAGGTTCCAATCACAGCGACTGTCATGGGCAAACACCAACATAATGTTCCTAGATATTGTACTGTGTTTCCATGCGATTGGCTATGGGAATGTCACCACAGCTGTTTCACATGCAGTCAGCTAGAGGAGGACTGCAATAGGTGCAGAGGCCATCACATGATCATGACCATCACTTATAAAACACAAGCTGCTACTGAGCAGGTGTACAACTCCACATCCACCAGAGAGTGTGTGGGAGGGACAGACAGAGGCAAAGTACATCAGAGAAGGGCTTGGAGACTAAAACCTAAGCATTGTCTGTCACACACCTACCAGTACATGGGGTTCAAACTCCTGACTGACTAGCCATTACTATTACAAGTGCATGCAGTTACTCCATGTGCCACATAGCTGACATGTTGGTGTGCTGTAAGACATATATATGTGCTGGTGAGTGACATCTGCAACAGAGATATAGTAGACATACAGTAGGTGTAGCACACATGGCTGTCCACATGAACAGATGTCATTGTCAACACAGCCACACTCTCTAAGGGACTCAGACACATTGCCACACTTTGCCAGGCTCACAAATACACTTCCTAACTACTTACTTTGCCACACTGCAGTAATGCACAGGTACTACATGCACCACAGGGGATAGCCTGAGGTTCTATGGGCTAGGGTATGTGAATGTGTCTGACATCAGTCGGTATGCCAATGGGAGTTATACTGGGTGTGACTGTGGTTGGGAGCATCATACCCCACACACAGACACAAGGTGCCAGTACTGACATGCATATGTGCATTGTGTCATGGGTGTTTAGTGGTTGGCTGTGCAAGATGGCTGTACAAGTCTGTTTGATGGGTAATCCTTGGCATCACACCACCTGACAATGGTGTGCAGTGTGGTTCTGGGGTGTAGTGTCTGCAATGTCCCACACAGATGGGTATTGTATGAACTGTCCTGTCATCCTGGTTACCATTGTGTATAGCCATTGCTTTGCAATGCATGCCATGTCTGTGTTTGATAGTCCTTGACATGGACATTGTCTGGGATGTGCACGTCCCACAATAATGTACAGTGGCATTTACAAGTGTACCTGGTTTGGCTGGCACATGTTGTGTATACAGACTGTCATCAGATATGCCAATACTGGCCTGGTGTGGCAGGACCTGCTAATAGACAGCAGGTTGACCCTGCACCTGCATTGATAGCATGATACAGGTATTCCCTGGTGTCAGTGGCATCTGTCCCTACAGGGCATGTGTGTAAGGCATTGTATGGCCTTTGTGGATCACATTTGATGGCACCACATATGCTGCAGGCATCCAGTGGGGAACATAGTGAAGGCACATTGTCTGCAATTATGTGCCTATTGTACTTCTGGACAGGGTGCCATGCCCTCTGCAATCACACCATGCCTACTCTCTGCCATCAGTGTGCAGGGTACTAGCAACATAGCGGGATATTCTAGGCAAGTTTGTTTGTGTATGACACATGGGTTCAGAACGTATTCCGGGTAATAGTAGGGTTGCATACTTTGTTCACCAGACCTTTTGCCAGATGTAGGTGTATGGCTTGCCAACACAGTCCCTTGTTTGATTGACATCTGTATTCCTCATGAGGTGGGCATTGTGACATATAATACGGACACTATATAGGAAAACTATAAAAACTGCTCCCCAACATGTCCAGTGGTTAGACACTCACAGCCACCTCCACACAGGCTGTGACTGTCAAACACACACACACCTGCCATGTCTTGGAATAGAACCCCTACCTAAGTAGTTTATCACACTACAGCATTACGCAGGTACAGCACGTGCTTCAGAGATTACTGGGTTACATCAGTCCCAGAGGTGTATTTCTAGGTGGGTGACATCAGTAGGATTGTCAAAGGTGAGTATGTGAATTGTAAAGAGTGTGCATACTCTAAAAAGCATTGTTTCTTTTTCAGGCAGACAGACACACACGCAGTTGGCCTGTCTTGGAATAGAACCCCTACCTAACTAGTTTATCATACTACAGCATTACGTAGTTACAGCATGCTCTACAGAGATTACTGGGTTACAGCACTCCTAGAGGTGTATTCTAGGTGGGTCAGCAGGATTGCCAAAGGTGAGTATGTGAATTGTAAAGAGTGTACATACTGTAAAAAGCATTGTTTCTTTCTCAGGCAGACAGACAGGCACACACACACACACACACACACACACACACACACACACACACACACACACACACACACACACACACACACACACACACAGTTGGCCTGTCTGGGATTAGAACACCTAGCAAACTAGTTTATCACACTACAGCATTATGCAGTTACAGCACATGCCACAGAGATTACTGGGTCACAGCAGTCCCAGAGGTGTATTCGTAGGTGGGTGACATCAGCAGGATTGCCAAAGAAGGGCATTTCAAGTGTACTGCGAGTTGTACATGTCTGTTACCTGTGTGTACCCGCTGCTTACTGTCACAAAAACGCATTTACACCCACTTACAACTGTTTAAAAGTGTCTTATTCAGTCCTAATTGACAGTATCAACAAGGCTTGTAGGTCTTGAAACCTGGACCATGCACACCTAGGTCACTGGACTTACCACTAAGCTATCTGGGTTGTATACATGTTTCATGGATTTTATAATGCACATCTTACTACAGGTATTCCACAGTACTGAAAGCAAATGGGCATATGTACAGTACCCTTGAATGTACTGTACTCTGTGAAACAACAAAGACAAGTCTACATCTGTACAACTGTCATAACTACACACACACACACATATATATATATATATATATATATATATATATATATATATATATATATATATATATATATATATATATATATATATATATATATATATATACACACACACCTACGGGATGTGTACACACACATATATATGCATATACACAGACACAGCTATAGTATATATATATATATATATATATATATATATATATATATATATATATATATATATATATATATATATATATATATATATATATATACACACATGTCTGAACACCCTTTGTGACACAGAAGGGTTGTTAAGGAACTGGCGTGTACACAAAACAGAGGCATCTCTTGTTTTATAACATTTAAATTTTAATCAGTTCACCAGAGAAGGGATGGTTGTTGTGTATGTGGAGTTTGGGGTGGGGAATGATGGCTAATGTAATCTACCCCGGGGATTGTGGAGTTTGGGTGGAGGAATGATGGGTATGGACTTACACCCTGGCGACCACTTCTGTGTCACTGCTCGACAGTGGCACAGGAAAATAACATACCCAACTGTAGTCGTTCTTGACTGTGTATTCTTTACCATTCCTAACTATGTAATACTTTGTAGACATCAGTCACCACAGATGGCTACCATGATGTGCAGTATGTTAAAAGACATTACACATGTGTATGCCTGACTACAGGGTAGTCACACACACAAACACACATCCTATG